>NW_014040328.1:24176-25159 GCF_001186125.1 Sphaeroforma arctica JP610 | reverse complement strand
TGAATGTAGTTGACAACCTTTTCTACCAAGAATATTTTGCTGAAGTTTAGCGGTAGGTAAACTTGAAGAGTTCACGAATGTGGTTGACAACCTTTTCTCCCAAGAATATTTTGCTGAAGATTTCCCGGCCACTGCTTGTGATGTCAGACCAGAAAGGTAGTCTAACGGTTGGGCGCTGGTCGCAATCTGTCTAGTGACTGGGCGGTAGGCGAACGTGAAACGTTCACGAATGTGGTTGACAACGTTTTCTCACAAGAATGTTTTGCTAAAGTCTCTCTGGCCATTGCCGGTGGTGACAGACCGGAAGGGTAAACTAACGTTTAGACGCTGGTCGCAGTCTGTCTAGTAGCTTGGAGGTAGGCAAACTTGAAGAGTTCACGAAACAATTTTTCCTATTAGCAATAAACTGGATAGGAGGGGGTATGGGCTCTTTAGGCTATTTTATAAGGTCACGTATCCACTATCCGTGGACCCTGTAGAAGCCACTACTCTCGCAGCCTGTACGAATGTGGTTGACAACGTTTTATCACAAGAATGTTTTGCTAAAGTCTCTCTGGCCGTTGCCGGTGGTGACAGACCGGAAAGGTAGACTAATGGCTCTGGTCGCAGTCTGTCTAGTGACTGGGCGATAGGCAAACTTGAAGAGTTCACGAATGTGGTTGACAACCTTTTCTCCCAGTAATATTTTGCTGAAGTTTCTCAGGCCACTGCTAGTGATGTCAGACCGGAAAGGTAGGCTAACGGTTGGACGCTGGTCGCAATCTGTGTGGTGACTGGGCGGTAGGCAAACTTGAAGAGTTCACGAATTTGATTGACAACCTTTTCTACCAAAAATATTTTGCTGACGTTTCTTTGGCCACTGCTAGTGATGTCAGACCGGAAAGGTAGGCTAGCGGTTGGGCGCTGGTCGCAATCTGTCTAGTGACTGGGCGGTAAGCAAACTTGAAGAGTTCACGAATGTGGTTGACAACCTTTTCTACCAA
>NW_014040328.1:2452-23402 GCF_001186125.1 Sphaeroforma arctica JP610 | reverse complement strand
GCTGAAGTTACTTCGGCAAATGCTAGTGGTGTCAGACCGGAAAGGTAGGCGGACAACGGCCGATAGGACAATTTTTCCTATTAGCATTATACTGGATAGGAGGTGGTATGGGCTCTTTAGGCTATTCTATAAGGTCACGTATCCACTATCCATGGACCCTGTAGAAGCCACTACTCTCGGACCCTGGCGTCTATAGTATATCCATACCGGAGGTCTACGTGTACACAGAGCACGCGTACCATTGGCCAACAACTCCAGTCTCTCTTCAAACATACTTTCCAGCGGATCACTGTATCTATGAGGGCCATACATTTGGACTCGATCTTCAGGTAGTCCCAAATGAACCGGTAGACCGCCCTCGGCAAGTACCCCCGTCTCAATCACCAAAAACTATACAAAATTTCAGTCTGGGCCCCCAACTTTGGGTCATCTCAGGCTGAATATATTTCCGCAAGTTTGTTATCGTAAGCGGCTGCTAGGTCGTAGAAGTGGGTAGGGGAGCCATCCCCGAATGATGAGACCGAGAGTGTGTTCATTTTCTTCCAGAAATGTACAATTCGTGATCCTTCCTGTCGTAGATTTCTTCTGGAATCAACATTCAGTAAAGTATCCGCTTCTATCACAACAACAAATAATATTGCGGCTGGCATAGTCAGATAACGATGAAACTTATCTTATTCCGCCACTGAGGGACGTGAGTACACATTCAAGTCCCATATATGATAGAAGAAGAACAATTGAATGCGATCCTGCCGTATCATCGGATACGAGTGATGATGTACCCATAAAATAAAGCATGAACGTAGGAAAGCTCGGTTTCAGACTCAGAAGATACTGCCATCGTCTGCCGCAACTCCCATGTTTCTTTTTTGGAGTCTTCATATTGATGTACATTTTATTCATACATAAATAAATGATTTTTGTTCCCAATACAGTTTAAAATGTCGTTCTTTGTGAACAATGTCGATTGTCCCGGCCGTAACGGCTACTTCGCTGCCTTACTCATTAAATACATATCAAAAGGCCTTTGGATTCGGTCGTTTTCCTCCGAAGCAATACATCAATTGCAGGTGGAGAAGTTTCAATCCCCGATATGTCTAACGTTGATGGAAAGGCAGTTCCGCCTATGGGTATTGATGTAAGTGAGAGACTACAGTAGTAGACGTATTTCTATATACGTTAATAACGTTTTCGTCGTCAGCCCGAGAGTAATTTGGGTCTTGTTCTCAGATTAATACAAGTATAGGTGGGTCAGCCCGAGAGAACGTAAGAGTAATTTGAGACTTCTTCTCAGATATTCTATTTATAGAATACGGGCCACCGGCTAGCCCAGAGCCGAGGTCCGAGACTGAGTATAGTAACAGAGAATATGATATATTTATTTCTAGAAAATATATACTAGTGCTAAAGTGTTCTGCATAAGGTTTCTCATACTGATCATATGAGTTTTTTTACCCTGGCCAACACAAGTGGTTGAACACTAGTACAAACACCATCAGTATATAACTGAGGGTGAGATCATAAATAAATTCATTCGAATGCACCATACTTTAGATACACTATCACTTTACTATTAGTCCCCCACACCGCACGCTAACAGTAAGTATTTATTATGAAAGTGTTTCTAATCATACTGTTTGTGTACTCAAAACTCAATACGTATACAGCATTACTTGCATTAGGGCCCAGCAAGTAACCTAGAATCAAACACTGTGGCGAATTAGCTTGTTGATTGCTGGTTTGATAGTTATTGCTCGAACGAAGCAATGTAGGAAGAGTCATACAACGAGATATTTGTTATGTGACTATTGTCTAAAGAACTGTTTGTGATTGATTGAGCTGTGATGTCGGACTATTAAGTATGAAAGATTGACAATGGATAGATACTAACTACCAATTCAATGCCGCACTATCTATCTTGGTATTTGTTTTGCTCTTTGCAGATGGATTTGTAATAGTTCATCCATCAAGATCGAGCACTGTTCAAACCTTGTGTGCTGTTGATGACAAAATTGACACTGCGCACAAGTTAAAGCAGGATCGGCATGTAGTGAAGGAACACACTGACGGTATTTTAAGTGTACATTTGGTAATGAGAAATAGTTTGACGAAGTTCAGCGTCAGTATAGAGCATAAGTAATCCAAGAGGCATTAGTACTTTATGTTGATTACGTTCTTTTCGTAGTTTGTAGCACTAATGACATAACATACATGACTTTAGTACGAGTACCTACAGAAGTACGAGAAGTGTTAGAGTGCAATGTAGTCGACTTTAAATGCCCACTCGCCCGGTGGTGGATCGTCTTGTTGTGTCATCGCTAGCAAATCTACTATCTACACTCTGATAGGAAATACATGGTTCTTTGTTCGTGTATTCAAGTCCGAAGTCCTGAGTACCAGCGAGATACTTCAAACAGCGCTTGGCACCTCTGAAGTGGTGGTACTGAGGTGCTATCAGATAGCGACTTAGGATCGAAGTGTTTGATATACAAGGTATACAAGGTATCGTAGCTGACCCACTAGCTTGTTGAATTGTGTGATTGTTGGGACGTCTGAACTTGCCGCCTTATCCAGGAGATATGCGTGTTTGTCTGTTACTTCATAGTCCGATTCTAGAATTGGCACCCATGCTGGTTTACAATCTATCAACCCTCATTCCTGCAATATTTCTCTTAGGTATTGTCGTTGACGGAGACGTACTCTTCCAGGGTGTATTTTCACTTGGCACTTGAGAAACCATAACGGTATGCCGGTATCAACAGTGTTCCATTCGCATTTCATTGCGTCAGCTAGTTTCTGTACGTCGGTCTTACTCTGGTATGCTGCAATTTTGTCATCTACGTAAACAATAATGAAATAAGGCCCACTGTGTTTTTGTTTGATGAACAGTGCTCCATCCGATTGTGCTTGTTTATAACTGTGTTGTATAGCAAACCGATGGATAGCTATAAACCAGTTGTGTCTGCTAGATGGTAGACCGTATACGCAACGGTCAACTCGACATACAACCTTTGTGTCTCCTTGCTTGTGCTTTTCGTATAGTTTTCTCTGAGACGGGTCCAATAGATGTTCGATGAGATCGTATCCTTGCGGCACTCGCACGTAGCTAGGGGTATCCAGTTCTTGAATGAGGTAGGCCGAGGGTGTATCGTATTGTCGAATGTCCATGTCATAGTGTGCCATTAGAGCTAGACAGATTCTGAGTGTTTCCTTGGCTACTACTGGGGCATAGCTTTCCTCGTAATCGACTCCCTGTTTTGCATTCAATGCTGCTACGTTCAGACGTGATTTGAGTCGTGTGACTTGTCCTGATTCATCTGTTTTTGCCTTGAAGACCCATCGAGGGGGAAATAATGATTTCTCTCGCGGTTTGTTGTCAACCAGAGTAAATTCCTTGCGCTGTATCACCAAGCTCTCCATCTCCGAACGTGCTGATTTATCCCAATCGGCTGCGTTTGGCATCTCATATATATCTTTGTATGTTTTCGGTTCCATTGCTGCAGTTGCTGAATTGACAGTGTGCATAGTGCTAGGAGTTCGTCTCTTACGGCGGCTATCGTGATACCAGTCGACATTGTTATCATCTATCGCAAGGTCTCGCAGTTCTCGAGAGACTTGGCAACCTGCTGCCGTTCTTCTAGCTATGGTTGCTTCGAGATCATGTTGTGTTTTGGTAGTCGCTGCAGAAGCCTCCGACACGACGTTATGTACTTCACTCTCAACAGGTTGTTGTGTTGACGAGGAAATTATTTGTAGTTGTTCTGAGTTGCTCGACTTGTGCGTCACAGTTGGCTGGGCTTGTTGGCTAAGCATATCTTCCGTTGTCGATGTTGTCCTTGCGTCTGTTTGGAAATCGCCATTCTCGATTTGGAGGAATGTACAACTGTTCGTAGTGTCAGGTGGTGTGATAGCGGTTGTACATTTGTTGTCTTCCCAGACAAAGAATTCATCTTCGAATATATAGACGTCTCGGTTTTGTATTATACGCTTGGTCAGAGGTGAGTATAAACGATACGAGTTCGGTGTTGTGTCCAAGGGTTGCGCAAGAAGAATGCCATCCAGTGCTTTGTCGTCGAGTTTGCCGTCTGGATCACGGTTCTTGTATGCGATGTGACATCCGAATGTCCTGACCATATCTATCGGAAATGCGTATCCTGTAAACTTCTCGTATGGGGATGAGCTCTTCTCGTTGGTGGGTATAGCATTGTATATGTTGGTAGTTTGAATCAGTGATTCAGCCCACATAGTAGTCGGTAGATGTGCATACGTCAGTTGTGAAAGCATTCTAGGGACTAGTGTACCATGGAGTCTCCTCTACCTTGCCATGGCATTGTGGCGTGGCCGTAGGTGCGTACCTCGAGCAGTATCCCAAATACGCAAGCATGCGCCTCGTTACGTTTGCTGTAAACTGTGAGCCTCGATCCATACAACTCGATCCATTTGTATGCACTGAACTCGGCGATGACTTAAGGTGTGCCATTCATCGAATGTGTGCAACATAGCATCCAGAATTGTTGTCGCTTTCAAATCGCGGATCGGATACTCTTTGGCCATGCTAGAAAAATCGTCTATGATTGATACAGAGTGGGTGTTGGATCCTATTGACGTTACGAACGGTCCTATTATGTCCACGAAGACTATCTCGAGAGGCTCTGTAGCAGGTTCGTGCTGTCGTTCCTTGTTTATATTCTTGTTCTTCTTCTTAGCAATAGTGCATGCTTTGCATCGTTTCTCTGGTTGCCTTATGTAGGGTAAATCTTTTGGGACGTAGCTAGGGGGCGCGAGCCTGTTGTGCCATGAAATCTGATTGGCTTTCTTCAGCGATGGTTCCACTGTAGTCATAGCTATGTCGTCGATGTGCACACAGTATATTCTGTGCTTTTCATGTACTGTTATGGTTCCGAAGCTTGGTAGTAATATGTACATCATGTTGTTGGTGAATTCAAATGAGTAGTGTCGCGCTGAGAGTAGGCTGATAATTAGTAGTGCAGTTTTAAATGTCGTATCAATGAGTACGTCCCCCACATTTCTTAGCTGAGCCACATACTTTGGATAAATTATTGTACCATCAGCTACTTCGAGCGCATACCAGTCATTAATGCGCATGTTGCTGACGAGATAATGTTTGTGGTACTTACAGGGAAGTACGTGTATGGTGGCGCAACTATCGCAAGCTAGTCAGTATCCACCTCTGGAATCTCTATATGACTGATCATTCACCTTCTTGTTGTCGATTGTAGGGTTAATTGTAAAGAATTCAATCTGTCTGTTTGCAGGTAGTTGGTCATCAGATACTTGTGCTGACATAGCTTTGTCCTGTCTGCCTTCCTGAGCTTGGCGTCGATTAATCTGGGATCTGTATGTTCTGTCAATGTCTTGTGCACGTTGGGTATCTCGTGAATATCTACCATCGTCGTAGTCGCGTCGATTGTACCTATCTACTCGGTAGTCCTATCGGTCCTGATCATCGTGATTATCGTAGCGGTATAGGTAGCTGATGTTTCTGTTGTACTGTTCCACACTGGTACGGTAGTTACGATTCGAATCAGGTCGGCGATGCTTGTCATTGTTCTTGGACTTAAATCTGTAGTCTCTCATGTCATGACGTGGACCAGATTTGTCAATCCGTCGATCGTAACGTTTACGACCCTGATTATGTGGGTTACCAGCAACGCATGATTTGATTAAAGCTTGTAGCTTACGGCATTGCCCGATGGAATGCCCACGATTATTGCAGAATGCACAATTTCCTGTCGATATAGCTGCATGCGCACCGTGCACAATGGTTGATGGGTCACTTTCATCTGGATCCAATGCGATGAGATATGTGGTGAGCCCATCATACGACATGGCCATCATAGCGGGTGTCTTCAAGGTAATCTTAACAGTCTGATTATCATCGTTTACAGCCTGCCGTAGAATAGCGCTTAGGCTGTTGTTAGACTACGTACCTCCGGCGTTTTTGAATTTCACAAATACCGTGTTGAGACGACTGATAAGGCTGGCGTAAGATTCGTTCCGTTCTTGCGTGATGCGGTTCAGTTTTCCTTCTAATGTCTGGATATCATCTTCGGTCAGGGCTTCAAACTTGTGTTTCAGTGCGGCAAAAGCTTCCCACGGCTTATTAATGAATTGGCTGATCTCCGTCTGCAGTAGTGGAGATAAGGTGGGGTTGATAATCCGATAAGCCTCAGCGATTTCCTTGGGTGCAATATTGTTGGGATTCCTTCACAATTCACGGATAGAATTGTCTGGGTTTTCTAAGGAAGCCAGTCAACCTTCGATTCGAGAATAGTGGTGGTCTTAATATCCTTAGAGTTCACAGTAGGCATATTGATAGCGCGTGTTACTATACTCAGTATCGGACCTCGGCTCTCGGCTAGCCGGTGGCCCGTATTCTATTTATAGAATAATCTGAGAAGAAGTCTCAAATCACTCTCACATTCTTTTGGGCTGGCCCACCTATACTTATTTTAATTTGAGAACAAGTCCCAAATTACTCTCGGGCTGACGACGTAAAACGTTATTAACGTATATAGAAATAACGTCTACTACTGTAGTCTCTCAAGAAGCATACTACAATGCACTAAAGCGGTATGATGCGTGCTTGCTTTGGGCGTACGAACAGAACCTATGTTCGTCAAATGTATATTCCAAAAATGAATGGTTCACTACTAGAATGTACAAATAATATCAATGGTTGTGCAAAATTGTACAGCTGTAAACTAAAACCAGGAGTCGACAAAGCAACACAATTGACAGAATACTATGCACTAATGAGTTCCGGTACATTCTCAAACGCTGCGATAGTCAACCCAAGGTCGCGGCTGCCACCGCTACGGAATTGCTGCCCAGGTTATTGTTAGGGTCCTTGGGGTTTCGGGGAACGATATCGGACATGACACGTCCCATTGCATATGTCACAGGCAGCGAATTGATCCTACCAATGCCGAAGGTTGCAGCTTAGGCAGGCAGAGCGTCCCGGGAAACGGCTACAAGACAAACGGTCCTGCTGGTCGCGTGAGTCGCGTGGAGGTGTTGAGCCTCGGAATTGGGAGTTACCCCGGCCAACAGAGCTAAGGTAGTCAGCATCCACTTGTCACCTTCCCACTAGAAGGGTCCTCCCAGAGGACGATCATCAGCCGCCGCCCGTGAGCATCGATCAAGCCAACGGGTGGTCTCGCCCGGGGTGAACTCATGGTAGCTGTCCCGTGTCAAGGTGTTGCGTAGATCGTCACGGCGCCTGGTTGGCGCCTGGATAGTCCTCGAGCGTCGGGCCCGGAAAGGGCTGGAAGGGGTGCGGTCCACCGGAGGCAAACGGGCAGGCATCGCTGAAGCTTGGGCATGGAAAGGCGACGGAAGTCCTTTCTGGGCGGCTTGCAGCATGCTCAAGCGAGGAGCTGAACCAGGGTCGACACGGGTACGGTTCGGACGGAGCTCCTGGTCCACGCGGTAGATGACACTTTTCACGGCGAACTTGGAAGCTTGGCTCACTAGAGCGTGCTTTGCCTTCAGGCTGTAGACAGAGTCAGATCGAAAGCGAGTCGAGTAGGCAATCAAATCAGAGGAGGACGGCCTGGTCAGAAGGAAAATAGCAGAGGCATAATTGGCCAAAAGGTACTGGGTGATCTACACAACTGTCACGTTGGCCTCCATGTTCATCTGTACCTCCAGGACCAAACGTTCCGAAATTTACCTTACCAGACGGTTCATCTGAGCCGAGAAATCCGAAGTATGCTTCGGGGCTGGGTAGTCGCGTTCGTGGTCCTTCGGACCGGTCTCACAGTACGCAGGATAATTGGTAAAACCCTGCCAACGCTCAATCCAAGGGAGCAGCATTCGGTGCTTCTGACCCTCGTACACCCATGCTGGGTCCCCACATGTCATCGCGGCTGGTGTTCATCGACATCTTAGGTTAGTTATTTCAATCAATTAAATCGCATCAAATCACTCGTTGTAGTTACTTAAAATCAATGTCCGTCTAACTTGATCTAAAACCCTAAAATTGATACAGAACTTCTTACAACTAAATAGTTTATTAAATTACTTTCTGCTGACAGTACTTCAAAGGTGAAGTACTGTACTGCTAGTTTGAACTTCACACAAGGAAACTAAGTAGTTCAATCGGTCCATTGCACTGGGGAGGGCCATGTGCGAGTGAATCGGGGCTTTCGGGCTGATGGCCAGGCGCATGCACCAGGGCACTGAACCGAGGGCTCATTCTGTCCAGCCTTGTACTACAATCCCAAGATTTAAACTAGAAATATTTGAAACTGAAAATCGACATTTCTTCTAATGAAATTGAAAAATCAAAACATATTTGCGTAAAATCTGAGAGCAAGAATACTTTAAGTGTGCTGATTGTGAAAAGAATCAAATTAAGCGCTATGGCTGGGCTTCACTTAAGTCGGTGCTCGAAGATGAAACTATGTGCAGGGCCACCATTGATTTTGTAGGTTGTTATGGATGTAGTTGGACGATATGATGAGAAGTATGTTTTACATACGTTTGTCGTAGCCTCTGGGTGTATTTGTTTTATCCTGTCAGGAATAAACTACCTGAAACAATGGCGGAATTGTGCTTACGCATCTTTGCCGATCACGGGTACCCATTATTCTTATGTTATGATAATGTCGGCGAGTTTATAGGTGGAATAATGACGGCTTTAAACTCGTATCTGGCATATGTGAAAAACGGGGAGTGCCCTACAATCCACAAACGCAAGGTGCCAATGAAGTCCGACATAGGTAACTTGAGTTTCAATTAAGGACTGCACGAAAAAATGATACTAGTGATTGGCCCTACCGTTTGACATGGGTACAAGATCAGAATCTATCGTTTGACATGGGTACGAGATCAGATGAATGACACACCTGATCCTGTAACCGACGTAACCCCGTCACACTATGTCCGTGGTAGAAAAAGTGTGCTACAACTTCTTGTAGAAGGGGTACCTGACAAGGTACAGTCACTTAAGTGGCTGTAAAGATTAGATAGAGTACATAAGGTTGTATACCCTATACTTAAAGAAAAGCGAAACACTGTACTTTTAAGAGCGCAAGGTCGCTGGTCTTGTAAGAAGAAACAAGTTTTCTTCAAGGAAGGAAAAGGTGATTATGTTAACATAATCCAGAGAATTTCGGACACTGGTAAGTTATATTCTTACTACATAGGCCTTTATATGATCTCTGTACATGACGAAAAGTCTGATACCTACGAGATTAACAATGTAAATGGTACAAGTGGACTTAATGTGGGCTTATCTCGTATACCGAGTGACCAACTAACACTCTGTCGAACATATGATGATACTGCACCCCTTGAACAAGAGTTCAAAAAGATAATAGGTATAAAACCCGTTAACGGAACTATACAAAACATTGTTTCATGACAATGAAGTTTATATCCTTACGTCGTCAGACTTTGGAAACCCAGATTACTTAGAAAGTGTCAACAAGAAATGGCGGAAACGCCTTCATAAATACCAGGAAGTTAAAGACAAGCTATTTCCTCAAGCCGATAAGATTGCTACGCACTCTTACCTTGGTCTTGAGTTCTGGTCTTCTCTTTATAGAGATACACTTCCAAAATCTATGACACAAAAGCGTGTACACCAACTAACGGGTGGCACAGGGAATACCAAGCAAACAAGGGTAGACTCACACACGTGAAGAGTATTTACATACTATAATATTTTGAAACATTCTAAGTATTTACATACCTTATTAACTAAGGTTTTACACCGCACTTGCTTACTTTCTCACTCTTTCTCCACTATGGTACCCAGGCAGTACTTTATTCAATGGCTTAGAGCTGGCGGGGGGCTATGATATCATAGCAGGTCCTGGAGTTAAGTCATATACATTATTTTTAAATAAGATATTAATATCTAAATCTAGCATTGTCTTATGTAAAAGTTCTCGTTAAGAAATAAGTTTTTATGTCACACATAAGTGATACACGATAAGAGATACATGATATTTGAGAACCGGGATCAAGTAACGTAATAACCATTATTCCGTTAACGAAACTGGTAATAGAGTACGTTCATCGTCTTTTGACGTTATCCGTTTAACCATCGCCACGTGGTATCAATGTTGAGAGGTTCCTTTGGAATCTTCCTGTGTAGGTCTCTTCTTGATAGGTATCCGTTGAATATTGTTGCAAGAAAGTGGATGCATTCCATGCGTCTTCTTACAAGTTGTACACTCTAAAGCGTATTTGCAAGAGTCTTTGTGTTCTGTTAAACTTATTTTGGTGAACAGCACTGTCACATTCAAGACACAAAGCGTACCTGGTTTTAAAACCCTTCAGCTGTGTCTGCTGAGTATGCTGTTCCTTGTGGAAAAATTGCTTTGGTGCTGTTCGCTCACGTGCTACTGCCGCATACGTACCTTTGTTTTATTTAGCGCTACCACCAGACTTTGACGTAATAGTATGAGTCTTTGAAGACTTCTTTGTAGCCTGCATTAAGCGGTGTTGTGTCCATTCTTCGTCTGTAACAGCTTTAACAGATTAGACGACAGTTTCTCAGTTTTAGTGTTCAACCACTCAAAGCCTTCTTGTCGTGAATTTCTATTCATGAGATTAGAAACCACATGCATAAACATTATCTCTAATGTTCTGCGACACCCCAAGAGTACGTAACAGAGAAAGAGATTTAAATACTAAAAGTTTTCTGCAGGTTCTCACACCGATCATACCCTTGAGTTTTTACCGGTGTAGCTGGAATACAGCAGAAAAGCAGAGCAAGCACGTAGTTCGTATAAAAATCAAGCAAATACGTAAAATATAGTAAGTTGCGTTTGCACTTCAGCAAGGCCGCAGCTGAATTTAGAAAAAGAGCACAACATTTCAGAACACATATGAGAGACATGCAGATGTTGGACACCTTCATATTAATTTGCGAAAGAAAAGGGCTGAAAAAGTAACTGAATCGGTAAATTTAGCTCAGCAACACATAGTGAGATGATGATCAACGAGAACCAACAATGGAAGATATCAACTTTCCTTTAATAGTTGGAAGGGACAAACAATGACAGGTCTGTAGGGTATGTATTCGCAAACCACAAGAACGGATATGCGACGAGGTGATCGGCGTCGACAAACGGAAGTTATTACAGGTTCAAGAGATAGCATACGAGCATCGACTTAAGATAATCAGCAGAGTTCAACACAAAGAAAGCAACCATAGTGCATTTAAGTCCTCCAGCACACACCTATCCACAACAGTACTACCATACATATCTCTTACTACTACAACCACAGCATCTCTACCAAGAGACCTCCAATACACATACGGTATCAACAATATCGCCAGGGGCCTACATGGCAGGCTCCAAACAGCCACCGACACGGTTTTCGACCACAACAAAATATTGGAACACACACAGAGTGCATATCATAGAGTGCATATCACAGAGTGCATATCATCATAGTTATCCGAGTGATCCATGTACTATTCTCACAATATATCACTTTAAAAAAAACTTAGGAAGATTCAGATTCTGCTGCTGGCCCATCGTTTCGAAACATCAGCTTTAACTACGATGATTCACTTCAAAGACAAAACTAGCCCTCGTATTTGGACCTTGAGGTACGTCCTCAAAATGCAATACTGCATACAATAAAAATACGTTGGTAATACGGTTCCCTCAATAGTCTGTGCGTCCCCTAAATCAGCCAGGCAGTGATTTCTTACCATCACCGTAGAGACTATCAATTGGTAGCATTCAATATACTATTAAAATGTTCGCCTTCCTAACACAATTTTGTAGTCGATACGGTAAAATAAATATGACATGTACACATCTATAGCTGCATATCTGAATGAGAGAAAGCTGAACAAATTTGAAAAGTGTAGTTTACAAGAATTGACTAAGACAAATCTGGGTAAACAACTTTCAAAGGATAGTACTATGAGATTCAGAAGTTGGGCTGCAGCAGAGATGAGCAAAGCTCAATTCCATTTATATCGCCAAGAATTTTTCCTCCTGAAATCAATATCATGCCTTTGCTTCATATGACGAATATCAACGGCTGTTGTGAAAGTGCGAGGAGTTATTGGTACTGGGGCATCGACCAATACAAGACAAAACCTTCTTAGCCGACACACCTTATCTCTAGCTATCTATATTAGGTACAACTTATTTACTAGCTCGTCTCCGAAACTGATATTCTCTCGTTCCATTTCGAAAGATTTTTTTTTGATGGGTGCTTTCTTGACCATTTACAAGTTCAGATATAGTTGTAATCAGCGGAAGTGTATCGCCATCGGGTAGTGTACACACAGGTAGATCAGAATAATTGTTTTGGACTACAACATGCGACTTAGATGCATTGCAGAGAATTGCGCAATATGCTCACCTAGAGCCTATCCTTGACATTGTCGGTGAAAATTATTGGGTTGCGTCGCAGGAACTTGTATAAATGCGTCGTGATTTTTAAATACGACCCCATTTTACGATACAAGCCTTGAGCTGCTGAATTCCCAAACTACGATACGGCCGCGCAGCTCGGTTTAATACATATATAACTGCACTTAGATGTTTCCCACAAACAATTGAAAGACCACAACCGGTCGTCTATACGTAATCTGGATGCTCGAAAGAGTGCCAGACAATTATATCTGCGTGTAGTACCAAACCCTAGAAACTGGTTCTACATATTGTTAATCCTAGCAACGAACTGCACATGCTCAGGGAGAAAAGCACCAATTATGCTCAGGTCACAACTGGAAATTTCATCACAGTATTTACATATGAAATAACGATACAGTATATAGCAGCAGCTATTATGGCCGACTGTATGGCGTGCGCGTAGTCTAATTGGCCATCTCCGGTTTACGTAGTTGTTGCATTCGCACGATGGGCAGGTGAGTGGGAGACCATAAAATCAGACTGACACCCAGAAGAATCAAGATTTGAAGCTCTCGCTTGAATAATTTACGAGGAGACTCAGGTGTACGACTTCCATACGCCGCTTGTATGTTTGCTACATCAATTTGTTTCAATACTGTGCCTACTTTTTAATATACTCTTTCAATACAGTCTCCTATAATACCACCTTTCGCAGAAGTCGATGAAAACCTTCTGCTAGATGTATTTCAGAATTGCTAGGCAGATCATCATCCACTCGTGACCTCAAGGTAGGAATTACTGGTGTACGTATGTTGGTTCCTTTTTTGGTACTTCAGCGCTCGCCACAGATACCGGATTGTATGCAGTGGCTCCCAATCGTATTGTTTATTGTAGTCGAACAGCGCGCCCACCAACAAGTTGCACCAGAGCTGTAGGGTCTGTTTCTTCGTTTCTTCGCACACATACACAAGTGAAATTGATGCCTTAGCGACTGACACTTCCGCGGTTGATCGCACATCAGCTTTTATACCTAAAAGAGTGCGCTGATCTTGAACAGGTGTTGCATGCAACTTGCTTGCTTATGATTTTCTACCTGCGTCGACCCTTTCACGGCCTGAATACTGTCACATTACTTGTTTACGACCTTCGTCCTTGCCCCTCAAGCCGGTTGATTATTGGCTTTACTGAATAGCATATTGTCAATAAGAATATAGTCGGCCACTGCTGTATAATTCCCTCGCCGGCCGATCGGAACACTCGTTAAACCAAACGACGGTCTTACCATCTACATTCAGTGATTGGGCTACCAGTTCCTCCATCTGAGTTGACGTGATGGCGTTATTTTATGATTCTTGATAGGCGGAGTTACGCTGAATTTTTACATGGCTAGAATTTTTACATGGCTAGAATTTTATTCGAGGAAGTTACAATAATATTGTACATTTCAACGTCCCGATAGGTGCACTGTATACTGAGATACGGACTGCATATACATGTACGTACAAAATCCACATATTTTAATATGTGTGTATTTGCAGTCGTGCGTAATATATATTACCGATAACATACGCGAGGTATTCACAACAACACAAGCTGATGGCAAAATTTTATTTTGATAGCATCACTCAGAAAGAAGTTTGGATTCAAACTATATTTTTAATAGACCACTAGCGGATAAGCTTGAACTTGTATTATTATTATTATTAATTAACCACTAGGGAATATGCTTAATTTGTCCTAATTTGGTGCAGGCCACTTTGTATTGGGCCTGGTATATTTTGGCATATTCGAGATATCACGAAGATTTTCGGCGAGAATACAACAATGCCAGCTATTGGCTGATAGAAAGATACGGGGGCATAGTACTTGAAAACATTGTGTACAGAGTTGTAGACAGGCTTTGTATGCACACAACGAAGTAAGTCGCTGATGGTGTCCTGCTTAAGTTTGATTATTGGGATCGGAATGCCCGGGCTGATGCATGCATCATCGGTAGTGGCCACTGTACTTTGACTTCCACAGTAACATCTGAATATTATGTGCGCAAGTGGATTGTCAAACGCTTGAGTGAACTGATAAGACGTTGCCAAGCGTAGCTGCTATATTTAATTCATTGTGCTTCAACCTTTCAGGATTAGGCTACATAAAGCTGCTTCCCATTGCAGGAGAGTACTCGATTCACCCCTCACGGAAACATACAAGCGGATCTCAACCTATTCCAAATTTTGAACTCGAAGGGATAACAAGCGAGGTCTGCACACATATTCATACCCAATAATCGAACAAATAAGTATCAGACGTCTGTAATCGACAATAAAAACGATAGCTATGGTCACAACGAGGCACCCCTACCCGTCTCACTTCAAGTAACATATGTCGCACTAAGCCATTGTAAGAATCAGCTGGTTCTGAAGTCTAGTGCTAACCTAAGAAAATTAAAGTATAGTCAAGCGCACAAATATTAACTTCGAAAACGCGAATGACAAAGTCGCTCGGCGAAGGTACTAAGCAGTTGCATATGGTGCTTGCAAAGCGAAAACACTCAAGACTGTTTCTTTACTCAAGTTCTTTGAAGCAGTTCGAGAGTAGTGACACGATTGAAAGCATTACTATAAAAAATACCTTGAGCCTGGCAATTATTTCCGAACACTCATGCGAAGCCACTGCGAGGACATCTGTGGCCCCACCTTCCCTAAATTCAAATGCCACTATTTTGATATTCTTCTCCTTCTTGGGATCTGCATTTGCAATCACAAAACAAATTCAATGTAAGCATGTCTTCTTTTCAGTTTACAACATACTAACACGCCCCGTGCGGGGTGCTCAATCGCCTCACTCGTAGATTACTCATTAGATAAAAAAATCATAGCAATGCGAGCATTGCGTACATGGCGAGTCGGATATTTGTGCGTGTGTCCTGTAGTTTTTATAATATGCTAATAAAATCAAAACACCGCGCGTACTCGGCATTGACGACAGGAAGTGACGGGTGTATAGCCATATAACCTGCGGATTATATGAAATAGCAGTCAACTCAGAGCAACGCGAATACTGATACGTCGACGACGCGGAGGTAAGCTGCTTAACCGCGTACCTTTTAAAATAACATTATCAAAATTCATTCACTGCCATGGACATGGTGCTATATGGATGATGTAAAGAATGTGTGCCTGATCAAGTGTCTCGTACACAGTATATTGGATGCATAAATTCATAGGAGCGCATGTACTCCTCCATCTAACATACCCTTTAGATTGATCGCTTTGAGGTTCTTGTATTTATATATAGGGATTCCATCACCGGTCGAGCGGGCCTTTACCGGCACTAACGCCACGCCAGATACAGTCAGTTTCAGTATACACAAGTTACTTGATTTGATCGCATATTTGAACTGCAACTCTTCGTTCTTCGTTTTGTTCCTTACGATCATCACTCGATAAACCTGGTGCGCGTTTGAAGAAATGCGAAGTCAGCAATGTACGATATATCAGTTTGTATTTTGATATGATCATATTATCGAATATGAACTCGAAATCGACTCTTCGTAGAAGAGTTAAGGCTGTGACAATATCATATTTTTGTTTTCGCATCGTCTAATTATGAGACCAATCTCGCCAAGCCAATTGCAGACACGTGTAATAAACAAAAATCTACTTCATGTGAAAGAAAACTTTATTTTGCGGGCGGCAATAGTCACATCTGAAACTAGAATACACTGTCTTCTCAATAACGCTCCAAATGGGCTAGATTAAGGTACAAATCAACGACAAATAGGAACCCAATCAGCATCCTCATTGAAAACCTACATTTGAATAGGAGTCAATGCTATAAGCAGAGCAGATTCAAATACACTCACAACAAAATGCTTGCACCTGCTGTTGAGAACTACAGGACAACGAACATGTCAAATTCGGAGTCGCATGCTACATCCCGAGGTTTGCCAGGTCAATCACGAACGCCCTCGGCCCGGCAACACATACCTGAAACGACGCATCCAGAGCGATATCCTGGTCCATGTTCTCCGGCAGATCATTCTGCTTCGGGATATACGCCTTCCGCGCATTGTTCGTTGGATTGACTATCGGCTCGAACATTGCGTCACCCACAGCATACGATACTGTGGCCAACACATTCCTAGGTGATCGAGTCGTCCCTCTTCTCGGGGACGATGAGTTGGAGGTTCTAGAATCAGGACTCACCAGATCTACGGAACGAGGACTAAACCTCGCACTGCCTTTAAAACTTCGGCCATTTTTCGAAGCCTTACCCACGGTACTGCTGGTGTGCACAGCACTGGTCTTGATTGGTTCAACGGACACGCTGGAGCTGCTCGCTCGCCTGCAGGGAGAGTCAGGCACAATGCACATAAGCTACTGTGTATATATACTATCCACATTTACAACGTAACGAGTACGACACAAAGCAAAGAAGGGTGCACACATACTGGCTTTACAACTTGTATTGCGGTACAACAGACTGAAATTAAAAAGCAAAAAAAATAGAAACTCTTCAACCTTTGATTTAAAAAAAATATACACCTTCGGAAATCTCTGACATACCTTCGCTGCGCTGGTAAATTGAGATCTTGTGGTGAATTGTTGTCTGTTGCATCGAAACTTCCAGGGTACTCAAAGCCTCCCATAGCTTGTGCTGTGCTAGGTGGTGAAACAGTGCGAGGAGTGGCAAGAGTTCTGCGCGCCAGTCCGTATACGAAAAGAAGAAAAAGAAAAAAAGAAGATCAACAGAAAACAAAGATAGACTATTGAATATTCAACATCTCCCATGCCGCCTGCCGTATCGGGTGACATACAGGTTCGGGGACAAGCAAGTGTATCATGCACCGGTGCACGTATGAAAAAAACCAATTAATACGTGACTACAAGGGACAATGGCAGATGAAATAGTCTTCAAACGCAGTCTCCATCATCCGCGGGCAGCTGAGTATACACTGGTACTACACACGACAAGTATACTGCGTATGGAGCAGATGTCTGAGATCCGCACTTTTTGCAGCTTTGTCGTACTGATATTGTACTATGACACTAAAGTAGAATGGAAATGATAGCATTACAGTTCTGTGTAGAGATTGAGTTTCTCTGGCCATAACATGTAGCGTGGAAAGAATTGCCGTACGTGTTTAACACCCGCGAGAACGTTGTCTTCGCCATCTATGAAAGCTGCCATCAACACTGTTAGAGAAAACGGCCACGGCTACAAGCACATCGAAACGCATGTATACGTGTAAAAGATGGAAGGCCCATGTTCGAACTCATCTTACTTTACGGAATAGTACTGTCAACGGAGCCTGTGGAACCTGATATAGAAAGGGATCAGACTAGACTTTTACTAAGCAATATCTTCGATTGTGTAAAATAGACTTGGACATACCGAGGCGAGTCTGTTCCGAGGGAATCGGGTGAGATGAGCGAACTGCTTGTAGCCCCATCCGAGGGGCTGCCTTGGGGCGTCCTGTGGAATCGAGAGGAAGTCAGCCGTCTGAAGAAACCCACTTTGGGTGACTCGGTCTGTGGTGTACCATATGGGGCGTATGAGTGTAGGTTCGCAGTGAAAACGAAACAAGGAATACTTAGTTTGTCTGTAGATTCTAGCGATTTTCCCGAGTGTCAATTGCGGACAATATGAGGAGTATCGAGAACTAGTATGGTTGTACCGTGAATCTTGTGAAGTAACTGCGAGATCAGTAGCTGTATCAACTGTGCATCACACTTGCACTTACCTGACTGGGGGATCTATGCTTGGCTGCTTTAGGCGATAGCACGCCAAACACACCAAAGAAATTGGAGCCGCTATGGGGTGTTGTGAATGAACTGGGTGACAGGTGACCATCAACCACAGAGGTACGCTGATAGGGCCCAGTACCGCCCGCATGCTTAGTCTTGTCATCGGTAACATGCTCGGTGGATATAGGGCGCGAGCGACTTGGCGAAGAGGCTGTGGTAGGTATAGCAGACGTGGATGCGGGTCTGGCAATAGGCTTGTATCGTGTTTCCACAGGAATTTGTGCACTACCGTGCTTATTGGAATTGGAAGTGGCAGGTAGCTGGCCAAATGACTTGGGCATGGCAAGATCTGACCGGGTGGACGACTGGCTGCTGCTGGGATCTGTGGCGAACGTGACGGCCAACGGAGACGATTGCCGTGTCTCGCGCAATATCCCTCGATTAATTGGGCTCGAAAATGGATGTGAGTGTGAGTGTGATTGATCCGTTGGTCCGTTCTCATTACTAAATTCTGCGGGGCAGTCGATTGACGAATCTGTGTGCGGGAAGGTGCTAGCATCTTTTGTGGGGCGTACTTGCGAGGATATCCGGGAGTGCTGATGTCCCACTTCGAAGGACACTGGTTGGGGGCCTGAGATAGCATCCTGCGACGGTGCTGACAGCGCTATAACAGGGCTACTAACTTGCAAGGTTGATTGCATAGAAGAAACTCTCGGTAACACACCTTTCAGTATGGCCTGCGTAGTGGCATCTATATCAGCACTATGGCTAATGTCTGCAAAGCTCACTCGCCTCAAGAGTTTTGTGCCCCTAACAACCCGCGCCGGTGAGTACACGTCTTCTTGACCTTTCTTCTTAGCGATTGCTGCGGTACCATTGCTTATGCTATTGGGTCCGTGGGGGAGATGGGTAACCAAATCCAACTGCGCTGGCTTGGGGCGTTCACGCACAGTACCGCCATCACTGAGTTTAATAGGGAGTGTACATGACCGTCTTCTATTCAATTGGATCCTACTCGACGACCCTTCTACAGAGAGCCCCTCAATAGTGGGATGTGCATCATCGGTTTTACTGTCAGCTGGAATAGATTCATCACTAGGATTGGGGACAACAGTCGAAACTGGGGAGTCGTTATTATCAGCCCTGCCGGGGGGCGGATTGCCCTCCATGTCTATCTGATATCACTATGGTACTGTACATCTGAAAACCACCCGTGCATTTGAAAACCACCCGTGCATCACATACGCACGTACAGAACGCATGCATGCTGCGTATGTAATGCTAGCACACCTGTTGCGTGTTTCAATATTATGCAGGACTATCATCCATTGATCTCCGCGATTATCGCGGAGTTGCACACCAAAAAATGACCGTTATTTTTGTAGACAAAAAATAAGAGCGTCATATTTAGAGTTTAGGGTTGAGTCGGTTGTATACATAGCCTCAGAATAATTACAGTGGAGGCTGTATGCACGCGGGTAGTAATATTGTTCTAAATACACGTAAGACATTGTTGTACCCGGTGTTAACTACAAAAGCTTATCCGACCAAAAAATCAAAGGCACACATCATGTTCCTACACGTTAGTATTGGTAACGATTGTGTCTCGGATTTATAACCGAGCACTATATGCAGCACGTACGTGCATAGCATGTGTGATGCAACCAACAGGATCAAGATGCACCACTCCACACAGCCACAGCTTGGTCTCCAAGCGCATGCGTTCACACAGACACAGACCCAATCCACACAGATACCTAAACTGAAGTTTAGCATCCGTATACTGAAACTTGACAACTATCTCACCGCCCCCGTGGAAGGCCTGGACGACTGTTTGCTCGAACCTGGCTCTCAGTCGAACTACAGTGAGGTGTGTTTGCCAGTCTCTCGCGTGTGATGTACCACTAATCTGTGCAAACTCGAAATTCTAGATATAGTGTAGATGTACGGAATGAATCTGGCTCTCAGTCAAACTACAGCGAGGTGTGTTTATCTGCCTGTCGCATGTGATGTACCACCTATCGTGTGCAAACTCGATGTGGCGGACGTGAAGAAGAAAATGTGGCCAGGTTCTGCCTAGCCTGTCTTCTCGATGCTCTAGGTAAATAGGTTGGTTTAGAGATTGAATAAACGGTGATTAATTAAATCACCTCTTTTAGATATATTCTATCAAGGAGAGCCATCCTTCCGGAAGGCGGGTTCCCTGCCTCTACCATCCCGACCCTACTTTGGGGAAGCTCCGAGGGTCCAAAATGATTAAAAGTGGCTAGAGTCTAAAGGATGTCTTTATAAAAGTATCTGTCTGACTGGGATATAGAGTTTTTAGAACGCGGCTTCGCTGAGTAGTTTACTGTGTGCACACGCAGTGCAATTGCTGGTGTAAACACGCTAACCGCAACAATCATCTGTTGTATATTATATGCACTTATGCAAAATCGTGCACACAAGATATGTATTCTACTGTTAAATATGTGTTGTGATTCAAGTGTGGCGCTGGTGGGCGTTGATAGCAGAGTTCTGCGTGATCGAGCGTACGATATGTAGTATAGATGTCTACAAGCGCTCACCAGATATATTTGCTATAGCCAGGATCAACGTGCACGCCGTGTTATGACGTGAGTGTACGTGTATGTACACAGAAACAGACACAGACACAGACACAGACACATACACACACACACACAAAAAACAAACAAAACACACACACACACACACACACACACACACACACACACACACACATATATATATACTACACACACACACACACACACACACACACACACGACACGTACACACACACACACACGACACACACTACACACACACACACACACACACACGACACTA
>NW_014040328.1:0-2432 GCF_001186125.1 Sphaeroforma arctica JP610 | reverse complement strand
CACCGACACACACACACACACACACACACGACACACACACACACACACACACACACACACACACACACACACACACACACACACACACACACACACACACACACACACACACACACACACACACACACACATTTATATATATATATGGTAGATATGGTAGATATTGTTGAACAGCTTACAAGGCACAGTCTATGCATGTCAGATCTATTCTTTCGCCGTTCAGAACGGTTTGACGCTCTAACCTAAGCAGTTCTATCATCTCGAACTCTCAAATGATGGAACATACAATGTAATGCTGTATTCATTACACTGAACGGTCGCATAGTAGTCCCTTTATTGCTGGTGTATCCATCACATCAATTTCACGAGTGCGAAGTACATGTTGCACATTCAAATTGTAAAATCACCCTCTCTGAAAGCGGTGCTCGCAGCAAGCGTGAAATAGCACATACCTTGACGGTCAGAAACAACTCAGACTGAGTGCGAACGTATCAATCTGAGCGAGGATTGATGGCTCGCTACAGGATGAGAATAGTGGTGAACATCTCCTGTATTGACCTGGAGGGCTTTTTCGCCCCAGTTGATCGAGACTACTCAAAGCCGAAGACCTTTTTCACCTCAGAGTGGAATATGGTGTCCATTCACTAGCACGCGGTACGTGGTTGTGAGCTAAGCGTCTCATGACAAAGAACCATCATTTTTTTCCACACCCTTCTCCGGCGACACTGTTGCAGGTTCCCGTGATCCGGGTGTTTGGATCGACCCCAGCCAATCAGAAGTGCTGCTTACATGTGCACGGGTAAGTGGGAGCTCGGAAAGACTTTGAATAGCTATTTAAATCTCACAATACACAAACTATGTATATGGACAACTGTTTATACGCATGCGAGTAAATGTGCATGGTTATGCGCATGGTTAGCTGTTGTTTGCAATTCGATGCTTCAAGACCATGGTCAATCGTAGGTTGTGCATCTGACCACAGTTGGTACGTTTTCCACAACCACAGAAAACACCCGTATTTGTACGTAGATTTTAACAAAGTGAATGACGGGGTCTTCACGTACGATTCTGAAAAGGCCGCCGAATTTCGAGACAATCTAATAGTAGATATCAATCGGCATGCCAACTTTCACTCTTTCAAGGACATGAAACCGAGGACAGTGTCCCACATATCGTTTGTGTCCGGAGTTGATTTCTTTGGATACCACCCCGATGTAAGTGATATGTTTGTTCGTTCGATCAGATTTATATATAATTGAATGAGCGGTTGTGATATATAATGCCATATCAGACAAGCACCGTCACTATGTACTCGTTGTCGCACATGTGGCTGCAATATCACTCCGTGCGGGTATGTATGTGCTTCGCGTTGTGCGTGGTTATTTGCCCTTGCATGGATGGTGGTAGCGTGACTTGTAGTTTTAAGCTAGTACATCTAGTGAGTTTGCTTGGCTCGCTCTCTCTATATATACTACAGATAGATACACGCTCTATTGGCGCATACGCCCATACACACATATAAATGAGCTAGGGCACACAAACAGAGGCACACACACTCGCAGATGTTTGGGCCGTCAAACTAATAACTAATACTAAAGACGATGCCAGAATAAAGTTAAAAGTGATTCAACTTCATCGAGTTTGCAAGTGTATGGAGTCCTGCCGTTTGTAGCGTTGACCTTTTGCATATTCCATTAGTGACTGGAGTTGTATGATTTGCACTGCATCAGGAACACAGTCGACTTCGAAGGTGTATAGATGTACCTACATAGGTGTGAAATCTCTACTTGCAATAATATGTGGCCTACGTCTAGGGTGCTATCGTTCTAGCATATTATCGACATACAGCTGGTCAATATCAGTTCTGTGCGCGCTGATCTTTACCAGATGCACTACGCGACTTCGTGTAGGGTGAAACACGAGGGCACCACACCCTTTGCCTTATTTTTACGAGCAGATCTTCTAAAAAGAAAAGTATAGTTAATATTAAGAACCGAGCCGGACCATCTAGAAACATGTTTTAGTTTTTTTGAATGTGCTCGAATAAAGCAGAGGGTATCTACTCTGCCACAAGTATTGAAGGGTATGTTCCAGTAATAAATATGGGCTAGAATGTCCGAAATCGTAGTTGATATTCCAGTGATCAACTTAAGGGGGAGGTGTTTCAAGCCATTGTATACAAATCATGCTCAAGTCTTAGCGATCACAATATAATACTTGGAAATTGCACCTGACTGCCCCAGTGGGTACATGCTTCGTCAATGAATAGCTTAACGCAGTGTTTCATGAACAAATACTAGTACTCAAAAATATGCTTGAAACTCTCAGAGAGTACACACACACACACACACACACACACACACACACACACACACACACACACACACACACACACACACACACACACACACACACACACACACACACACACA
>NW_014040329.1:106847-108538 GCF_001186125.1 Sphaeroforma arctica JP610 | reverse complement strand
ATATAGATATATTTATTTATATATATATTAAATATCCAAACGGACTTCAATCTACCTAAAAACTATGAGGAATGTTGGTTGGTTCGTTCATAGGGTCAGAGTCTTCATTCTGGTCCAACCGTCCAATAGAACCACAGTATATTGTGAGTTATAGTCCATTGTCCAGAGCAGTCTCAGGTACTCTGGCTACGGTTATCCAATAGCTGGTATTTTGTTTCGTCATTTGGAGTTTACAAATGCATTACTAGCGGAGTTACTAGATAGTAGAGTAATTTACTACAAAGAGTACAAAAAGTACGAAAACTCAAACGACAAACAGACAGTCAAAGTGTCAAACAAGGGCAACAAACACACTCTCTGAGAGTAGAGTCACTACTCACACAATTTTTTTCCTACCCCATGTCCCTCTAAGAAAAATTTGCCTCAACGGACTACCGTCCCTAGGACAGGCCGGCTGACTCCTTTGGTTGGTACATTTAGGTATATCAAGTTCTGCTCATATGTTTATTGGCCACCTTTTTAATGTGCAAAAATAGAATAGCCAACCAGGTTTTAGTATTTAAAACATAATTAATTTCAATTGGTTTAATTTATTTAGGCGGCACAATATTTACACCATTTTGCGAACAAACATTGAAAAACACACAAAACACGTATTAGGTGGGTATTTTGCACATACACATCCCTCTCTGCGGTGCGCGTTGTGATGGTGAACCACACGCACAAATTACAGCCCCTAATGATTCAGAACTTTCCCTATTTTATCAATGGGCTCGTGTGTAATTAATTTTGATACTGATATGTACTACATAGTGAGTACATACACATAATATTTCTTTTCGCTTTTGTTTCGAATTTTATAAAAAAAGAAAAACACCGTGATCTATTTATATGTATGTAAATACTATGTGAATTCATTTGTACATACGTCATACTACATACACTTAAAAAAATAATATTTTTGCTTTTTTGGTTTTGTTTTATAGAAAAACAAAATCATAGTTGACTTATCGAGAGTGTGTTCATTGTTCAAGTGTCGAGTGTTGACACCACGCGACCGCGAGCAGAGACAAATTCGGAAATTCCACGAATTCTCTCTCATATATTTTTCCCTCTTTCACTTTGTATGGAGCCCTTTCTTGTGCCCCGTTTGAACGAACCAAAAACAAACTTTTGAGAAAGTCAAGAAGTAAACATTGAATAGCATCGTTAACGCGTGCCACAGTCCACACACCACACAGTTTACTAACATATAAATACAGTTTATGGAACATCCGAGCTCACCGCGCAAACAGATAACGATGACCAAAGAAGAAGAGGTTGCCGCTGTGCAAGCTAAACTAGCGACTATAAATTCCGACTGTGATAAGTCTGTACCTTTGGGTATTCAACGTATCATAACACCGCCCAGACAAACTGAATCACCTCTACACACTAAAGAGTTCGATGAGAGGTTCTATCGAGCTGTCCATTACTGTCACGTGGGTGATATTGATGGTCTGAAGAAGGTGCTTGAGGAGGGATTGGAAGTCAATCACGGTATGTTTCTTTGTATTTGGCGAATCGGACGTAAATATATTTCGACAGTAACGATAGCACGAGAATATATATATATATATATATATATATATATATATATATATATATATATATATATATATATTATATATATATATAATATATATATATAT
>NW_014040329.1:101275-105851 GCF_001186125.1 Sphaeroforma arctica JP610 | reverse complement strand
CTTACTGCTTACGGAATCTCTATTTTTTTTCTTCATCTAGCAACTACAGGTATACTATTATATTCATGATAACGCCAATATTACCTAAGAGATGGGTGGAGATTTGTATATATATATATATATATACAAATATATATATATATGCTAATATGTTGTATTTTGTCTCCTCACCACAGTGGATTGGGATGGACAGTCACTGCTACACATTGCTGCATCTGAAGGCCATTTTGCCGTTGCCCGTTTTCTGCTGGAAAAGGGTGCTAAAACTTCCAAGCGCAACCGTTGGGGTCGTAAGTATAAGTTGTTGCACACAATGTTGCATACAAACCGCTAAATGGGCCTCCCATGTGTCGTGTGAGTGTCATGAAACGTCATAGTGATGTCAATCGAACCCTACATGGCTCCTATGGTTGTATGGGTGTTATTCCTTTGTCGTCTCAGTGGTGGTGAGGTAGGGGTTGATGTATTGTGAGTGTCGTTAACGCGTTGACTGTGTACAGATGGTAATACAGTGAGGACTGAGTTATGACTAAGATCACAAATCCTCCTGGCAGCTCACTCACACCCCTGCCAGGGGCCGATTGAATGTCTTTTTTTCTTTGGGTCTCGTCGATTGTGTCAAAAAAGAGTGTCTGTCGTATACAATATTGTGTGGAAGTATGATGTGTTGTTATGTGCACTTGGTGATGTCATTACCCTCTTCTCTACCTGTGCATAGCGCTCGCCTTGTCTACTCAGAAAGCAGATACAATCTCCTTTGTATTGAACTTGATACGTTTTGACGTGATTATTCTATTTTTATCTTCCAATCAGAGATGCCGATCGAGCACGCCGTGGCCAATCAGAATGAAGAGATGGTGTCCGTGCTGGCGGGCGAGGGTCAAATGTCCGCTGCCGTTAGACCGTGGAATTGTGAGAATGACAAGGCAACGCTTCTGTTGTACCATGATATTCTGCTCAGTGGAGGCATACTCTCGTCGGGTATGTATGGATATTGGTATAAGAATGCATATATATATATATATATTATATAGATGTAGATGTATATGTATATATATATGTAGATGTATATAATATGTATACGTGCTGGTGTTAGTGTTGGTGGAGTTTTGCGTATATATATGCTCATCTCGTTGTTCTGCGCAGTGGCGACATGCCTTCGTCGGGTGCCTAAAGGTATTGGTATAATATGTATACATATAAATATATATATATATATATATCGTATATATATTGCATACGTGTTCTTGTGCGTATGCATGTACGTTTGTGTGCATGTGTTCTTCTCGTACTCGGGCATGAAGGTCGTTATCGCTAAGTTGCATTCGTGTATTTCGTAGGGTTGTGTTCTGTAGTTTTGGTGCGTCTATGATTTCTCGGGCTGTTCGCTGGTACTGATGGTGGTGTGGCCTACTTTCGTCGGGTGTGTACTATAGTGTACCGGTCTATTGCTGGGTATATGTCTGCTGAGGTGTTAGTATTCGAGTTTGCTGCATCGCTCGCATGCTTGTTCCCGTGTGTGAATGCCTGCATTGAGTATATGAGCGACACAAGTGAAGATAGGCTTTCCTTGCTTAGCGATAAACCCCCAGCAGGCTTCACAGAATATACGTATGCAACTCTTTCAATATCCAGTAGTCAAGTTATCACGTCACCTGAGCATCGTTAACGCGCAATCCGTTTAACGATTTCATCAGCCTCTATAGTGATTGTTGTGTCATTCACCGCAGCACTCGGCCACGCTATCGCACTCGTACAGTTTTTATAGCACTGTATATGAGTTCCAATGCCAGATTCAAAGCAGTATCTCACACGTATATATATATATTTATGCATGTATGTATTATATATTAATATATATATGTATGTAAGGATGTATGTATGTATGTATGTATATATATATATATATTTAGAGTGCATACGGATCTTCTAAGGGCTGTTAGTCGCTTCAACCCTTTATTGCAGCACTCCAAGGAGCTACTGCAATGAGTACCCACCGACAACGTGACTACCTGTCCTTCTTCCAGCACCTGCAGAACGAAGGCTGCAAAGCCGTGTCTCTACAGGTAAGGTCAAATGCTGTGCTATAAATAGAATCAACCACGCGCGTAAGCTATAACCATGTTGTATAGAAACTTCACGTCTTGATCTGTAGATTGGATATATATATATGTATTCATATTTATATATATATGTATGTATATGTATGTATATACGTACATGTATATATCTATATATATATCTAGGACTAACAGCCAGGTGAATTAAATGGTCCCATTTAGGATCAAATAGAATTATTCGTTTAGCCCAAACCTAACCACTCAGGTGATTCATATCATGTGTTTAATTTTACTTGTTGTTTCAGGATGTGATCCTGTCTGGCTGCCACACTCCTGAGTTCCACGAGTACATGCTGGACCACATTGTGTGCACCACCGACGATGAGAACGTCACACAGAAAGAGATTCTTAGCTACAAGAAGGTCATTCTGCAAGGCATGAACATGCACCAACTGGGGTGAGTATCTGTATATTTATGTATATATATATATGTGTGTGTGTGTGTATGTGTATGTTTTTGTCTGTGCGTAGGAGGTGATATGTAAAGTGGCGTGATGAGATATTTGAATCATACAAATGCGCAAAGGTATGCTCTTCTATTTATGTGTACATCAGTTTACTGTTGACGGGAGAACTATTGTTAAATATACGTACGTGTGCCTAGGATTTCGATGGATCATTAAAAAAGAGCGTGGTCGACAACATAAAATGGAAAATAGATTTTTAAGATGCATCCGCTGCGTTGAGTGTAGTATGAATGCACTGTCTGTACATCTAATGATATATGTATATATATGATATATATATATATATATATATATGTTTACTTGAGTTGAACTCGTGCGTTAAGGTATAAATATGTTATATCTGTGAAGTGCACATCAGCGCCTAGAATTAGGTAGAGATGGCAAGTCGTTCAATCTGTGCACGTAGACTGATTTTCACGAGTATATCAACACAAACGTATACTCTCCTGGATTCTGTCCTTGGTGTGTCTTGTGTCAATTTGAAGTGTGCGTGAATGTATGTTTATGAATCACCGTCACTCAGATCGGTCTCTTCAGCTGTGTGATTGTTATAATGTACGCCTGTCAGTTGTATACAATAATGAGGGACTACTCTCAAGGGATTCCAGTATCAATAAAATCACAATATTCTCTGTAAACACACCAAATGGCTGAAGAAATTAAACACCAATCAAACACATTTTTTTAAATTTTAGATACGCCGGGGCCAATCATATAGCGCTAAATTTAAAACGCGCCATCGACGGGCGCCTGGAGTGTGACAAGTACTATGTCGAGCCACTGTCCGATCTGCTGAATGAGCGCTTACAGGTACCGAACTGACTGTTCTCAGTCTCCCTCTGCGCGAATCAGTGTATTTGTCTCTAGTGTGCTTTGTGCTTACTACAGGCTTTATATTTGCTCGTTTGTGTTACATATATTCTATATGCTAAATATAATATATATATAGTATATAGTTAAAGATATCGTTATATGTATCATTCGTTTTGTTGTCTGTCTTCGTTAGCGTATTGGGGTTTCTGTATCAGATTATTAGTTGTGTCCAAAGTCTGTCATTCTCAGATATGCTAAGATGGGCATATGTCTCATATCTGAATACAAACTCGTGGTTGCCTAGCAACGTACTCTGTACTGAGCGTCTAGTGTTGACATAGTATCTGTGTATCCCACAGGCATATGAATACCTTCACATATCAACGTACGCGTTTTCTACTCATAAGCACCTAGCTATCCTAAACTACATGGTAGCCTAGCAACGTACTCTGTACTGAGACTCTAGACTCTAATGCTGACTAAGTATTTGTGTACACCCACGGGCACTTTAATACCGTTACCTATCAACGTGCGCGTTTTCCACTCATAAGCACCTAGTTAACTTAAAACCACCCGTGTCTGCTGCAGATCTGTACCCCCAAGGGCGTTGTATTGACAACCACCGTCGTGGACAGTCACAAAGAGAAGATTCTGCGCCACGTGTTCGAGCGCCTGGGATTGCCCATCATCGCCAATCTGCCGCAGCCCCTGCAGATGAATGGTATGGCTACATGGGCTGTTCTTGTCCTGTTTTATATTGTATGTACACATAGATGTGTGAGATTGTTCGATCAGTAGTAACCCTGTATCAACCCCTGCAGATGAATGGTATGGCTACATGGGCTGTTCTTGTCCTGTTTTGTAGTGTATGTACACATAGATGCGTGAAATTGATCTATCAGGAGTAACCCTGTATCAACCCCTGCAGATGAACGTAACAGCTCTATTGTTCGTTGTTGTTTTTGTTTTTGTGATCAGATCATAAGTCATAAGTCCCATTTGTGGTCTTGGGAGGAAGGGTCACTAGGCGCACTGGAACATAGCGATACTACCAGAGTATAGCCTCATATTTAGCTTCTAGTAGGTAGTCGCATGGTAATTAGGCATAACAGACGGGCTAAGTGCACGAGTGAACTCATAGCGATAATGCCAGACTGTAGCCTCGTGGAGTGTTTA
>NW_014040329.1:90100-101014 GCF_001186125.1 Sphaeroforma arctica JP610 | reverse complement strand
ATGGAGTATTTAGCTATGTAGGTAGTCGCATGGCAGGTGGCGTGCGTGCTTCATTCTAATCAACACTCAAAGCTGCTTACAAAAGTCGTGTTATGTAAGTAAGAACTATAAGCAATACTCACAGTTACTTCTATGACTCATGTCCTGTAGGTAAGGACTATGTGCCTGCTGGAGCGGACCTTTGTTTCATGGGTGTTGGTCTTGGCACCAATGAGTCGTCAGTCCGGTACTTGATGAAGAAGGAGGTATGTATCGGCCGCGAGTCGGAAAATCAAAAAGAGAAATATGTGTATACTGGTGTATATATAATCACATGTATGTATGTATGCATATATATATATATATTTATTCTTGTAGATATGAATACACTGTGTGTGTTGCGGTGGTACGGGATATCTTCGACCGTTACCCTGAGCGCGAGTATATAGTTCAATTTATACCTCACACGCCTCATTCTATAAAAAAATATGTTTGTAGGTATTCGGCACTGCACGTGTGGCGGTGGTGCGTGATATCTTCGACCGTTCGCCTGAGCGTGGCTACTTGGACCAGGTCATGAAGATTGTGGATGCCAAAAGTGTGCTGATTCTGGACTCTATCATTGGAGAGAACAATCTCAACCGGCGACTGGTCAATGAATACGTGTACTGCAACAGCCGCAACAGGTATATATATGGTGACGAAGCCAGAGCAGACGACCTGTGAATTCATTTGTGTGCTGTAGCAGCTGAGAAGGGTGTAGTGAGGGTCTCTGTGTAGGTGTATGACAAGACCGGTGCACACTTGTCCACGTTACGTGGAAAGATATCTGCACGTACATGAGCTCTTAACATGAGCAGCGAGTTGTTGGCGTATTCGTCATAGATATAGACTATATATGTATTTATTGTATCATTTACAAAGGTGTGCTTGGGCAGATGTTCATATTAGTATCACTCACAGAGGTTACGTACTCCCACATACACATACACAGCATCACACCAATATAGATACCTTGATTCTCATTCACACATACTCACACATACACATACACAACATCACGCCAATACAGATACGTCCTCTCGCGCATGAACATGGAGCTATCCGCGTACATCCGTGATGTGGGCATGAACGTCGTGCGCTTGCCCGAGTCCATCTACAACACACATGGCCTGGGTGTATTTAACTTTGGAGAGGGCCAACTATTGGTCAATAACGCAGAGATCGCCGACATCCTCGAGGGTAGTGCACACTTCAGTGGGACGGTGAAGTGTGTGACGTTTGACTTTGAGAGCGAGCTCAAGAGTGACTGGATCTTTAACACGACGCTGGTGTTCAGGCAGAAGCCTGCGGTGGATGGTATGGTTGAACGGTTTCCAAAAACAGAAAGATGCATATACGCGTACACATATACGTACATGCACATATACATATATGTGTATATATACACATACATACAGACATACATATTTACATACATATATATATATATATATATACTGATGTGTGCATATCAGAAGTCACTGGCAATTTCTATAACCACCTCAGCTATAGATGCATGTGTAGTTAGAGAGCACATGTTGATTTATGCGTACTTGATGTATTTGAGCTTTGGTGTTTTACTGATGTGTGTCTATGGACTCTCTAGCAACGTCTATGGTGAGTGCACACGCCGCTATACAAAGTGTGCATTACAACACACATACCACCGTGCGTTATTTTTATCAGGAACTCCCATGTAATGCAACTGGTTGCTCAACACAGACCTAGTATGAGTGTGATGCACCTTGTATCTCAATCTAGGGCCTATGCACCAAACCGGTCTATAAAGTGGATGGAAAGGGCACCCGTTTGAATACTCTGATCCGATTTAACATATCTCCTACTCGATAGGCATGCCAACGATTGACTTGAAGCCGTTCAACCCACCTACGGACAGAGTGCAGCGCGCATGGGGCACCTCAAACGATACTCAGATCCACCAGACAACCAACACGGTGGGTGGGAATAAATCCTCTATTGCAGAGATATATATGTGCATATATATATATATACATGTGTGTGTGTGTGTGTGATGAACACTTTATGTATACGAGCTACATCTTATGCACAAATTGACCTCAGTTTCTATATGTATATATATACTTCTTGAGCTACATATATCCCCATTATCGACGTGTTCACGCAAGTATATCTCTATATACACACCTTAATCCCAGGTATATATCTCTATACACACACCCTAACCCCAAGCATACATCCCTATCCATACATCAGGTGATGATGGTGGCTCCCGTTGGATTCTGCACCAACGAGGAAACGGCAGCCGATAATTACTTTATGCACAAACACGGCATGTCAGCAGATGAGGTGGAGCGGAAGGCCCTTGCAGAGTTCTCTGAGTTCCATCGCAAACTCACCACGCTGGGCGTGACGGTATGTTGTGTGTGTTCGTATGTACATGTGATACATTTGCGATAGACGTAGTGTGTGTGTTCGTATGTACATGCAATGCATATACACATTTGAGATGGATGTAGTGTGGGTATTCGTATGTACATATAGTGTATATGTAAGGCTTGCTATATAGTGGAGTGTGATATAGATTGTGATGATCTACATGACATGGTCTAAGAGAGGGTTGAGCGCAACTGACGACTCTGGGCGTTACGAATAGCTACATATATATGTGTATATTCTACATGTGTGTGTATGTACATGTTTATAAGCTACATATTTATGTATATCAATGTCATACATATACTATATACACATAAACTATTTATTTATGTACTATATATATATATATACATAAATATCATGTTAATTAGCGCAGCATATCTTCAACCCCCTAAACCCTAAAGAGGTCTAACGATTGGATGGTGCACGTCAACTATCTCAAGACCTATGTCGTTGTTCAAATCCCTTCATGGTTATATAACAATAAGTGTTATTGTTAGTTAAAGATATGAGTCATCAACTTCGCACGATTTATTCATAGACGATACAAGTCAATTTCTCATAGACACGTATATATATATATATATATATATCACATTTATATATATATATATGTGTGTGTGTGTGTTTAAGACGTGTTCGTTTACGATACATGTCACCTTCTCACGACTTAACCATTGTTTATCCCCCATCATTGGTCTGCACAGGTGCTATTGTTTGTCAACGAGCGTTGGTACAAGTCGCCTGATTCGGTCTTCCCCAATAATTGGTTTAGTACACATTCCGCCACAGAGTTTGACGAGAAGAAGTCGACTGTGGTATGTGACGGATATGTCTGCTATTGTCGGATATGTGTGCTTTTGTCGTATTTGTGTTCTTTTGGTCGGATTTTATAAAATAGCCTTAGAACGATAGTGGATATAAATACACGACATTCTGTCGTGTTTCATGCACATGGAGCTCATCAGTAAAGGAGTAACGCACGAGTAGTTTGTATCTGATCGAATGTGTGACTATGCCGGTTAGCTCAGTCTACGATGTAAGTGGGTGAATACATCAATGATATATATATATATATGTGTGTGTAATTTTAAATTTAATACAAATGTATGTATACGTATGTATATATATATATATATACATCTATATTTACTTTCATCCACAGCCAAGCACTCATTGCAAATACATGCATACACCAAGATAGATACCCTGCTGTGCAGAGTATGTTTAATGAACGTGTTCTACTTTATACTCACGGTAATATATTGGCCCTGTCCATTAGAAAGCCTAACGAACACCAAAATATCCACCATCTTATTTGAGAACATTGCCTCAAGATCCTAAACCCAATTCCGCGCCCTACTTTTCCATTGCAAAATCCCGTTTTCTTCCTGTTCATAGGTGTTCTATCCCATGAAAACGGAGTCGCGCCGAAAAGAGCGCCGCGAATATATCATCAGTGATATGCAGGAAGTATACGATCGGGAAATGAGCTTCACCCAATGGGAGTACTCCGATTTCCCCAGTTTCCTGGAATCTACAGGTGTGTGTGTGTGTGAATACCTATTGAAATGTATATGTATGTGTATTGTACTGTTTTGCATATACTACAGGTGTATGAGAGTGTGCTCGAGAATGCTTCTAGATATGTAAATAGAAGTGTCATTGTATTGTGCTGTTTTTTATATACGACAGATGTGTTGTGTGTGTGCATGTGTATGCGAGAAAGAGAGATACCTGTAGAAAGGTATATGAATGTGTAACTGTATTACACTGTTTCGCATATATCACAGGTTGTTGCTGTTGTGTGTGTGTGCCTTACTTCTTATTCAGGTGTTGAAGGGTATGTAAGTACATACTGCTGTGTCACAGATGCAACGATAGCAATGCACAGACCTGCGCCGAGTGGTTGAGTGGCTGTTTGTGCTTAAGATTAACGTTTATATATATCGTGTTCATCCTAGATCATTCGCACTTAAACTTAAAGTCCATCTGTAGATGTAATCTTTGCCGTTTGTGCTCAAGATATACGTAACTATTCACATATCGTACTATTCTATGTATATCTTTTTCTATTTATAGGTGTGATCTCACATTTCGTACTATTCTATGTATATCTTGTTCTATTTATAGACGTGATCTCACACTTCGTACTGTTCTATTAATATACCATTCTATTTATAGGTGAACTCACATTTCGTACTATTCTTTGTATACCTTATTCTATTTATATATGTGATCTCACACTTCGTACTATTCTATTTATATCTCATTCTATTTGTAGGTATCATCTCACGCTCGTACTGTTCTATTCACAGGTGTGATCGTTGCCGATCGCAAGCGCCGTATCGCCTACATCGCCCTATCCCAGAGAGCCAACCGCCGCATTGCTGAGACTTGGGCCAAACGCCTGGGCTACACTCTGTGCCTCTTCCATGCTACAGACGCGGAGATGCGCCCCATTTATCACACCAACGTGCTCATGGCAGTTGGCAGCTCGTGTGCGGTGGTGTGCCTGGAGAGTATTGAGGATAAGGTGTGTGTGAGGAGAAAGCTGTTGTGGTGTTTCGTGTGAGATTGTGTGTGTGTGTGTAATAAAGGTAAGGTGTGTGTGAGAAGAAAGCTGTTGTGGTGTGTCGTGTGAGATTGTGTGTGTGTGTGTGTATTAGAGGAATGGTGTGTCTAAGAAGAAGCTGTTGTGGTTTGTCATGTGAGGTCGTGTGTGTATTAAAGGTAAAGTGTGTATATCAATACCTGATAATTGTCCATTACTATTCCAGGCTGTCGTGTTGGTTATAGGTATCTGCTAGTTCCTCAATACCTTATAATTGTCTACTACCATTTCCTCAATACCTTATAATTGTCCACTCCCATTCCCTCAATACCTTATAATTGTCCACTCCCATTCCCTCAATACCTGATAATTGTCCATTACCATTCCAGGCTGAGCGAGAGAACCTGGTTAAGACGTTAGAGCAGAGCCACAAGATCATCGCCATCACTCGCGCACAGATGAATGAGTTGTGTGGCAATGTGTTGGAGGTGCACGGGGAGCCCTACAGCAAACGTATCATGGTCATGTCCACACGGGCCTACAATGTATGCCTTGTGTATTACGTGTATGCTTTGTATATTATGTGTATGGATAGTATATTGCGTGTATGTATAGCATATTGCGTGTATGTATAGTATATTACGTGTATGTATAGTATATTACGTGTATGTATAGCATATTGCGTGTATGTATAGTATAATACGTGTATGTACAGTATATTACGTGTATGTATAGTATATTACGTGTATGTCTAGTATATTACGTGTATGTATAGTATAGTACGTGTATGTATAGTATATTACGTGTATGTATAGTATATTACGTGTACGTTTAATATATTGTGTATAACATATTACGTGTACGTCTAGTATAGGAGGTGTATAGTATATTATGTGTACGCCTAGTGTAATAAGTGTATGTCTAGTACATTAATTAAATGTATAATGTATTACGAATCTGTCTAGTACATTAATATAGTATATTACGTGTATGTCTAGCATATTACGTGTATGTATAGTATATTACGTTTATATCTAGTATAGTTGAGATTATGTATGGTATATTATGTGTGCGTCTAGTACATCGCCTTTGTATAGTATATTACGGTAGGGTATGTATATCACCTGTCTGTATAGTGTACATGAGTCGGGGCGTACTTATTTGTTGTGTGCGTAAGTGAAAGACCTCTGCTGCAATTATATGGGCCTGTTGTGTACGTTTAGTCTGGGGTGTTAAATGATGCGTAGCTGCTATGTACGAGATAGCGTACGTTATCATAGGCGTGTACACGTGTGTGATGTTCTACCTTTAATTCTGTGCGCAGAGGTGTGTGAGTGTGATAGAGGTACAAGCCATTTGCTATATATATGTAATAGCGTACTTTAACTTAACTCTGTACACATGTGTGATGCTCTGCTTTTAGTTGCGTACACAGGGGTGTGTGTGCGTATGATAGAGATACAGGGTGTGCGTATGATAGAGATACAGGGTGTGCCTCTGTACCGTATCCGTTGTCCTAACACCACGTGCACACCGAGACAGTCAACCTAAAGCACACACGAGACCACCCTTTGCAACCCATGCCGCTACACCTGTCTGCAAACTCTCTTTCTCTACATTACCTGTTGTGCATGAATGGATCAACTGATCATAAGTGAATATGACATAATCACACACCCTCATCAACTGATCATCAGTGAATATAACATAATCACATACCCTCATCAACTGATCATCAGTGAATATAACATATAATCACATACCTTCATCAACTGACTATGTATGGATTGAAGCATATGCACCGTGTATCCAATATGCGTGCATGTACATGAACTCACCGGTCGCCTCTGCTCAACTACCTCAGGCCTTTACGGACGAACAGAAGGGGCTGATGCTCGATTATGTGGACAACATCCTACACACCTCCATTGACACCATCGAGAACATCGGTGGTGGTGGGGTGCGTTGTATGATGGGCGAGATATTCTAGGTACATCATCTGCAAAGGCGGCTGTGTACATGCATGCACGCACACACGTTCGATGTGTTGTGTGTGCTTGTGTACGTACACGCTCACAGGCGTACGTACTTGCATACACAGCCGGCCACGGTGTGTGTTTAGTTCTATAACTGTTAACGGGTCCGTCTGGGGCCTATCGCGATACCGTTTGGGAATGGAGGGAGACGTTAAATGATGCGAGCGAATTTTGGTACAGCTTATACACATATGCCTACGCGCGCGCACACACATACATACATACACAAGCAACGCACAAACTTCAAGGTAAATGGCACACAGAAACATGAAGAACTGGCTTATCCTTGCACATAAAAAAACACGACACTACACATTAACATGAAGGACTCGCTTATCCTTGCACAAACAACACGAGGCCACACAGAAACCAACTACACACAGACAGAGACTGATGCCATCGACACATACGCCCAGGGTGAGCATGTAGTGCGTGGCCATGGTGACGCATCTCGCATGCGTTGTTAAGCACGAGCATGTGTCTACAATGCCGTACACGTGAACGCATGTACACCAACAGGGCACACCCACCAGCTGCAGAAGAGGATTGCTCTCCGACATCCACACGCACACCCGTTATCACCATCCATACGTTATGGGCTTATGGGTATACGCTCTCGGCTACCACATAGCAACTCGTGCGGAAACGCGCACGTACTGTCCCCCGACTATTCTTTTATTTGAAGGGTCGTTGGGCGTTGGGTTTAGATCCATGGTTGTTCCTTGGTGACCATCCGTGCGGCCAAGATATGCCAATACAGTCATGCGGCGACCGACAAGGACTTCGGCGAGCCCGCAAATAACTCGAACCTCGACTCGTTAACGGTTCATATAGGTGCACCGATGTCAGTTGTTATGCTTGCAGACTATACTGTAAGATATACGTACGCGTAGGTAGGTATATAATGTGGTTTGCTCGTCGTATATTCAGTTGTACTTCAAAATTGCTTGACGCGTGACGTCACCGAGCACGGTCAGGGGACAGTTCTTTGACATGACGCGTGACACCTGACATTTTACTCTGGTTGTTAGTTAGCCTACTGAGGACGCTCGATGAAAGGTGCACCATGCACCTGGATTTCTGGTGCAGGACTGCTTAGGGTTCGGAGTTGCGTTGATGAGGTAGGATTTTGTGGGGAAAGTAAGTGGTTTAGATTCCGGAACTGATGAATATTGGGTGCTGTGCACACTCGAGCATGAGTGAGTATAGAAGGTGTACTGTACGCGCTGATATATGTACATGTGTTGAGCGATTGGCACCTGAGATTTGGGATTGACTCCGATCTCGCTGCGATGTAGCACAACATATAGAGGACATCGGAGAGACTAATATCGCATTGAATTATATGGTCTTCAGAGTTGGTAATTCTATAGTTGAATAAAATGTATTCGGCAATCAGAAAGGTCCAACTTCGGCAACTAATTATTGGGGTGTCACATCAGGTGCGTGCATGTATATTGTACATACATATGATATATATATATATATATATATATGTGTGTGTGTGTGTACACGTTATATATATATATATATATATATGATATGCAACCTTAGCCCATCGTGACGTCATGGGAAAAATCGACTACATCACCTGCCCTGCAACTATAAAGCATTTTAACAGTCACACTTTACATAGATTCAGACCATTTCTATCGCGTAGATATTTGAACGCTATATCGCAAGCCCACCTGCTATCTTCTGCAGATATCTTGATATTGTTCGATTTTCCATATTGCACTCTGGGCTATTCATTGACAGCTCGCCTGTATGTGTGCGCTGGAGACATGCTAATGGGGAACACGGTCGATCATTTCCTGGCAGTATTCGTAATCGCAATATTAGGGACGTCTCTGAGGTTCTCCTTGTAAGTAACCGTGGCATGTGAACAGCATGAAGGAAATAATCACCCGCGGCCTCAGTGTGCCAGGACCTAGGAAAACCCATCTTTGTTTATATACTACTTCTCTGGATTTATACCAGAATCATTATCTCCTGGATGATGTACTAGGAAACAATATTCTCTCCCCGGTGGATTTAAAAAATATTACCATCCCGTCTCCAGAAAGGTGGAAATTCCGTGGGATTTATGGTATCATTCTCCCTGTCTCCAGAAGTCCTGGCTTATGATCTGGTCGGACTGGTCCCTGTCTCCCTTATTCCATGGCCAATCTAACTAGTTTACCTATAAAGATCAGTAGGTACCACTCATATATACTCTATACACCTACACCCTATAAGGGGAAATATGATTTATACACCCTGCTACAGACTCCAGAGGGTCGTGCCAGAATTGTAGTACCCCGCTGACTACTGACCAGTCGGTCAGATAGAGGTATGTCGTCTTTAGTCGGATCATGGCCAACTGACTACTGTGTATGATATACAACCCTGAAAACGTCAACCCTCCCGTTTACGACCCTCTGGACGTCTGTCCCAGTTTCTGTGACACACTGATACAGCTCGCGTTCGAAAACGAGATTGTGTTTCGCATAAAAACTCTGTAAACTTACAAGTTCAATAGTTCCAGAGTCCAGACCCTAGACTCATTGGAGCCTTAGAGGGTTGCCAGAGTCCAAAGGTCATCAAAATCAACCAAAACAAAATGTCAATCACATATATAGCATAGCCTTCTAAAATTTCATTCAAATTGGTAGGCTGTGTGTGCTGTGTAAAACACTAAAACTGTAAATACTAAATACACATTGTTAGTTTGTTACTAGGTACATACAGTGAACATTTCTTCTGTGGAAAACATCTTAAATTTACTCCAATTGAGAGTAGATGAACCGAAGAAGAGACTATAGAGGTTGACCCAGAGCTACCTTAAAAAAATCAATCTCATTGGCACTCATATAGCACAACTTCTTCGTTGTGACGAATAATAAACGCAAGCTTAATCTCATCCCGATCGGACTATTAGTTCAAAAGTTATGAAGGATTTCAGTTTGTACCAGAACTGGGTCAAACTAGCCACAAGTAAGCGTTATACTAGTCCATACATACCTAGCAGACCTTTCTGGCATTATAGCATACTATTTTATTGGTCTATGGGAGGCTTTATGTGCGCAAATAGCGAGTCTAGACGTGTATTTCGAGTACCTCATATACTAACTTGTATCTTTTGTACCAGTGAGAATATGAGGAACCCAAAATACACGTCCAGACTCGCTATACGCGCACATATAGCCTCCCATCGACCAAACACTCTATTTTTTACACATGACGTTTTACGATTCTGAACAAAGATTCTACCTCCTCACGTAATACAGTCACCTCACCAGTGTCCACGAACCTCACTTAATAATACATATTCTCCTTGATGTGTAGTGTGAGCTATTCAAGCTTTGTCTCATTCGCCATTTGAACTAGAGCAATCCCTTATTGAAAAAGAGTCCTCAAAAGAGATATACCACAAAATAGACAGTTGTATTGGACCAATTAGCTACCGATAGTATTCAGTACCCTCGTAAATTCCTACACAAAGATTATGAGGCCCGACCAAAACAATTCATTGCAGTGTTTACTTTTAGATCTGAGTTTATTTGATCAGCGCACTGCGAGCTGTTTGGTCACTCTTACATGCAATTCAAAGTGGCTCATGATATTCACTTGCTCTCGAATTAAGAGGCATCTAATGTTTACATTTACAAAATCTTGACCATATTATTCTTCGCTAATCAGGCTCGTCGCTGTGTAATCTCAACAAACCTAGGATCCTTTTCAGTCGCTTCCAGTACCCCGGAAACCCGCAGCAGCACACAGACGCTCACGACAGTCTCCTCCAGGGCCTTGCCGACGAATTCTTAGTGGCTCATGATATTCACTTGCTCTCGAATTAAGAGGCATCTAATGTTTATATTTACAAAATTTTGACCATATTATTCT
>NW_014040329.1:88392-90080 GCF_001186125.1 Sphaeroforma arctica JP610 | reverse complement strand
ACGAATTCTTAGTGGCTCATGATATTCACTTGCTCTCGAATTAAGAGGCATCTAATGTTTATATTTACAAAATTTTGACCATATTATTCTTCGCTAATCGGGCTCGTCTCTGTGTTATCTCAACAAACCTAGGATCCTTTTTAGTCGCTTCCAGTACCCCGGAAAACCGCAGCAGCACACATACGCTCACGGCAGTCTCCTCCAGGGCCTTGCCGAGGTTGTAGGCCGCTTTAGAACTACACCTCACTTGGGGATTCTTTAAATCCTTCGGTTGCGGTGTGAAGCTCTGACCGTCGACACTTTCCACATCTTCGGTACTTTTTTTTCTCCCTACTGGAACCTCGTGAGAAATTTCAGTTTGGATTGTTAAAATATGGTATGTCGTGCTCATATTCAAATTGCTGCAGTCCTCATCTCGTATCGAGAGCGCCGAGCTATTCGACGTTGCAGAGGTTGTTGATTTCGCACAGAGATTGTCCTGGGCGCCAGTCACGCTGTCTGTATTTTCAGCATCGCTTCTCGCATCTGGTGGCTGTGATAGACCGACTTCTGTATAGCCGTTGGTAGTCTTACTAGCCACGGACACTTTGCCCAGGCTTGTAGATGACTTTGTCATTTGAGGTATATTCAATACGGAAGAGTGATTCAACTTTGAGATTTCTTCATTGAGAATTGAGGCGCAGAAGAGAACCCGTAAGCGCAATTCGGATTCGATGTTCAGACTTGTGGCCTGCTTGGTCCTCACATACTTGTCGATAATAGCCAACATCCCACCACCTGAACAATTATCCGTGTACTTTAAATGCGGCATCACCTTGCAGATATTCACGAGAAAATGCACCAACTCGCCGCAGTATTGAGCCTTGGCACACTCAAGGAGAATCCCCTGCAACTCTTCGTCCATGACTAGTTGCTCAACTCCCTACGTTAAAATTCATAAAAAAGTATTCATAAGGCTGAAATAACTATATACACATATATATTATATACAAATATATATATATTATACAAATATATATACATATATCTATATATATATATATATTATATACATATATATATATTATATACATATATATAAATATACATGTATAAAAACATATATATATACAAATATACATACATGCAAATATACATACATGCATACATACATACATGCATACATACATATATATATATAAATATGTGTTTGTGTGTGTGTGTAATATATATATATATATATATGTGTGTGTGTGTGTAATATATATATATATATATATATATATATGTATGTATATGTATATACATGTAAAAATATACATTTATACATATATGTATATATATTGATATATATGTAAAAATATACATATATACATATATATATATGTATATATACATGTGCATATGTATATGTATATATATATATACTCAATATATATACAGATACAGATACATAGACATATATATATATATATTTATATGTATATATATATATATATATGTGTGTGTGTGTGTGTATTATATATATATATATATATATATGTATATATATGCATGTATGTATGCATGTATATGTATGTAAAAATATACATACATATATATACATATATACATATATATATATATATACATATAGATATATATATTTATATAAGTATATACATGTATATATATATACACTCAATATATACACAGATACATAGACATAC
>NW_014040329.1:68790-72666 GCF_001186125.1 Sphaeroforma arctica JP610 | reverse complement strand
TATATATATATAACATATATATATATATACTATATATATATATATATGTGTAGTATATATATATATATATATATATGTGTGTGTGTATATATATATATATATTCGTACATATGAACTCTGGATACAACAATTAGAACTCGTATTATTTCAAACGCTTTGTGCCCAGTAGATCTTACGATTTAACAAAATCCCTCAGACATTCGTGCGCCAACAAAACAATAAGGCTCGCTATGCCAGATATGCATAGCCACGTTCTAAAAACTTGGAAACAATTGCTGCAGCGCTAACAACACGCATACCGTGCTACCGTCCAGTATCGTGAACACGTCCTTGAGAATGACGTTTTCTTCAAAAAGGGGCACCCCCTTGTAGTGTCTGTACATGTGATTGACCAGATACGACCCTTGTGTCTGTACCAAGGTTAAGTTAATGAAAACCTGTGTTATCGAATGGCGATTACAATCTCTTATATCGTTAACAGGAACACATATCATCCAACACAGCAGTATACTAGCGAACGGTCTGTGATAAGGATGCGGGTTCTGAAGATGCTGCTGCATATACAAGGCATTCATACATGAGCTGAGCGTTGTAAGCAAAGCTTACTCATGAAAACCTACCGCATGTATATCACTGCGCACATCAATTGCTGTACATAGCAAGGTATTTCATGCCTGGGCCACCGGCAAATACCCATACAGAGTGAAGGAACTGTGCTGCAGCACTATAGGATTTCTCCTCCGAACAATCGAAAGCCATCACCTATCGAAAGCATCCAGATCTTCCCATAGTGAATCCACCCAAACATAATTTCTATATACTCCATATCCATAATGACAGAATAACCCTTGCCCAAATGCCGTCACCAATGCAGAGACGATTGTGTTGCGGTGATGAAATGCGTGCTATCGCCTCCGAGAACTTTTAAAATCACCACATACTGAGTTTCCCAGAGTATATCCACACGTACCTAAACCCTATTAAAATACTAATAGCTCATACAGAATAACCACAACAATAAAACTCACCTCAGCTGCCATTACCCATATAGCGAGCAGAATGTTGCAATAATAGATAATCTCCCCGGCGATGGTACTCAGAAAAATCTGGGACAGCGCCACAAACATCGTAAAAATCGCAACCGTTGTCAAGCGCATCAAGGCATGCTGATCACGGAAGACAAAGGAGACGGCCTGAAGGATACGAACGAATAGAAACAAAGGGAACAAGCGGATATAGTACGGTTAGTATTACTTAGGTACAGGTGTGTCACAGATAAAACAATACCATACCACGGCAATATAGTTCTGCCGCGGGAAAGGTAAAAATGGTAGTGATGTGAGTTGATCTATTGATTTTCCAGGCTACTGAAGTACGGCTTGATTTCATAGGTGTATGGCATGGAACAGCCGCATTGGGACATGCTAGCCGCCAACGACATTGGACACTAACGTATAGATGCGGTAAAACCTTACAGCTCTAGAGACAAGGAATATGAACGTTTAACATAGCTATTAAAACACGAGAATGGCGGCTATCTGTATAACCTAGGCTAAAACCTCAAACCACAACGACAAGGAATATGAACGTTTAACATACTAGCTGTCAACGACATTGGATACTATTGTATACATGCGATAAAACCTTACAACCCTAAAGACAATGAATATGAACGTTTACCATAGCTATCAAAACAAGAGATACGTCTATCTGTATAACCTAGGCTAAAATCTCAAACTCCTAACGACAAGGAATATGAACGTTTAACATGCAAATTGCCAACGACATTAGATACTATAAAGACGAGGAATATGAAATTTGAACATAGCTATTAAAACAATGAGTATAGCCTAGGCTAAAACCTCGAACAACTAAAACCTCGAACAACTAACAACAAGGAATATCAACATAACCCAATCATCTGCTTTGAACACAATACTTACCCACATTTTCCAGCAGCAATAGCAGGAACAACAAACTGGGCGATCGGAAAAGGGTTTGGATTTGAATTGTTGGGTTTCGGGTTCACAGATTTGTTCCGAGCGTTTCAAAAGTGGAGAGAAACATAAGAGATATGAAAAAGCGCATTGGGTGTACCATGCATATATAATATGCGTGTTGGCCGAAATAGGTAGGGTTGACTTGTGTTGAATAGTCCCCAAGCGTGCTTTTCGCTGAACGGGATAAAGGACTACACGTATACCTACAGCTAAGGAGATATGGTAGACGATTTTGGAGCAGTTTTTATAAATCGAAGAATTTTCGAAACAGGCCCGATACGATACCAAATATGTATATACACAGAGAGTTGAACTGGTATGATACGATGATCTCTACACATAGACTCATTATTGGAAATGCTCAATAATATACCGAATACACATGCATTGTATGACTTACATAGCAATCTCTCTACACATACTCGTTGGTGAACATACCTAATATGATACCAGGTAAGAAATAATAGATATCAAACGCCCAGAGGGGACAGGAATCCGTGAATTCGCACAGCAGAATGACTGTCAGGGCCACCAATATGGCTATTGCGTAGACAATCAGGAAGCGGACGGTCACCTTTATACTGTGGTAGCAGATGCGCAGAGCTATCGCTATCAGCGATTCATTCATACAGGTTTCCTTATACTTGGTAGAATAACCGTTCGCGCGTTGGCATGCCAAACAAACCAAATAAGTGACAGAGATCATTGTTTGTGTGTGTAATTTTATGTATACGCAGATGCAGATGTGCAAAGCAAACATACACTGACGCACGTCTCTCAGTAGCGGCATCGGCTTTAGTAATATTCGAACGTATCGACACACCTGACCCATTGCCCGAAGGTGAACGTGTGCTGGTACTGATATGCAAGACAACTCCACGAAGAAGCAAGCTGTCATAGAATATCACCATTCATAATATACACAGCTCCAATGGCAAACCACTACAGATCCTTGCGTTACATGCTTGGGCACAAAACACATCACAACTGTACTACCTTACCATCTCGATTTCTTCTTTGTGCACAAGATTCGATATAGCTGATACTGGCGCAGGAACACGCAGAAAAACAGGAAGTAGATCCCCATATCATCTAGGAACGATAATATTGTCGTAAGAATCGAGGAGCCGTTCAGGTATACTGAAGTCAGATAAGCGCATTGCACAGTCGGGGTTGTGATCAGGGCGATACCTACGGGGTGCAGAAAAAAAGAACATTTAAGCAATACAACGGGTATATAAATGTATATATACTATCCATACGCAATTCATATATATATATTACTTTACAGAGTGAATGACAGGTATAGCCCTGAAGGATGCTCGTCAATTCATCGAATAAATCTTCGTGAATTGCGACTACATCTAAATCTTTGACGCGAAAAGGACATACCGAGCAGTATATTGGTGTATCTAGAGTACAAGTGGAGTGCTTTTATACGCCGGAAGGCGATGGCTAATGCTAGAGCCATCACGGTTGTGATGCCATAGGCGCTCACCAGAATGTAGTAGCACGCACTCCCACACGCATCAAAAAACAGTACCCCGCCTCCAGATGTAACAGATTGCCAACTGGCATCCTCTGGCTTCTCAACATCATAATCGTCAGCTAAGACGAGCAACGTTCTGTACGCAGGAAACACGCGAAGGCCCTTTAGTTATGCGAAGTGTAAAAAGAAGTCAAGGGATAACTACATCTACAGCGTTTAAAAAAGTACTCTGGAAAGTTCGTAGTATACCTATCTACGCATGCACTAGATACGCGACCTTCTCACCGTATTTATAATTTACAGAAATATATATATATATATATACATATATTTATATAAATATATATATATATATATATATATATGACAGTATCTATCACCCCTACC
>NW_014040329.1:59805-67043 GCF_001186125.1 Sphaeroforma arctica JP610 | reverse complement strand
ATATGTAGTAGTATATGTTTATTATGTATATATGTATATATGTATATATGTATATATATATATATATATATATATATAAAGTTATTTTAGAAGGTTAGTTCATTAGTTTGAAAAAACTTACGAGAAGAGTCCGGCAAAGTAGCAAATAAAGATTATATCGACAGCAATATGCCAAAAACTGTTTTTGCTGACAAACGGTATCAGCCTATAGAATTCGCGCTCCTCTTTTCTGCTCTCATTCAAATGCGCGAAAGCCGAGCTACCAGATCTCACTAAAATACTAGCAGCACCGATTTCGTCTTTCCCAATCATGCTTCATAATTACTACAAATTGTGTTAGTTTATGTAGTTGTTGTGTTTATTGTTGGACAGTAGTTGAATTTTATTTAGTAGTTCGTATAAGTAGTAGTTATTATAGAAGCAGTCGACATATATGAATACAGTTATACTGCTCTGCTGAAGCTTATAGATGTATTTCAACAAGATGTGCATGTTGCACTATTGTATTTGAAATTAGTCAAATATCGTGATCCGGTTATAAATGCGTAATGCGTAGCGTCTAGCAGTAGTGGATAGTGGATACTCGTGTGGGTTAAATTGGGTTTGATTTTAAGAAGGCTATGGATTTTTTTAAGAAATTACTACGAGAAACTTGCGTTACGAATAGTATCCACATTCCACAATAGTTTCTCTGTGTTATGCGGTGGACTGGAAATTAGGTTTGATCTGTGACTTCTTGTGTAAATAGAATAGCGAAGGCTATGAAGAGTTGGAGACTGGAATGGAAACATAAGAAATTGCTAGAGTCGGCTATTTGTATTCAAGAGAAGTCAAGAACGTACAAAGATGAATTTTGTTTTCAAAATAAATATATCTAAATTCTTCTGAAAAAAGAACAAAAATCAGTGCCTGTAAAAACCAGTCCTTTGAATCTATTTTTTCAAAATAGGCCCAAAGTCCCCGGCCGACGAAATCCGGTGTGTCCAAGATTTTTTTATTTTTTAGAAGAGGATTTTTGTACTTTTTTGGGTGGGTTTTAGACAAAATCGAGATTCGAGCCTTTCAGGAGTCGGCGAGGGCGGCGTTATAGACGGCGAGAGTCTAAATGTCTTGGCACTGTTGGCAGTTGGCAATTGGCAATTTCAAATTTGGCATCAATAGTTTTCTTTGTTCCTATTATCTTTTAAAAACAAAACAAAAATATCCCCAAAAGCAAAAGAAAAACAATAAATAGAGCAGTAAAGCTGTATACTTTTGTTTGGAAAAAACTAAAAACTAATCTAAAAACTAAAAAAACCCCTGTGTGAACTAAATATAATTTGCTCTGAGTGGCTTAGAAATTTACACTATTTCGTGTTTTATTTATTTATTTTCAATATAGTAGTATACTCATATGTATACTCTAAATATTTCTATTTACAGTATAAAAAAAAGCAGGAGTATTTTTTAAATATGTGCATAGTTTGCAGATTGTAGACTTTGCACGTGTGTGTGTGTGATGGATTGACCGTCGGTGATGAGTCCTGACTGTTGTTGAATTTTGAAATTTTGATGTCACAAACTCACAACTACACAAGTCACACTGTCATTTCATAACTCAACTCAACATGTCACAACTCACAAGTTGTCAACTAAAAATTTAAAAAAATTTAAAATAGTAAAAATACATATTTGCTTATTTAAGTAAAATCTGGAGTAATTGGGAGCCCATTTGTATTCTATTTTTAAAAAAAAGGGTTCTATTTTTTCTTTTTTTTATCGAAAATCTCTCCTTTTTTTATTAAATTTTAGATTGTAGTTCCAATGTATTAGTTTTTAAAAAACCTTTACTTCCGATTTTTCATTTTTGATAAGTTCCGCTGTCCCTGTCCGCTGACCGCTGACGGGCGGCGACACACTCCACGGCTCCCCGCGAGGCCAATTTGCTAAACCCCTAAACCCTAAAATAGTAAAAAGAGGTAGAAACTCTTCCTAATTCCTAAACCCGGCCTATAGAACTAAAGAACTATCGAAGTAACTTATCACTCTACCCAAGTCCCAAACAATCAGTTGCTAGAGACTCTAGTAGAGAGAGAGAGTACTCTACATACTACATTGTGCATATTATATCATTCATATGGTGCCTTTCAGTCTTTCACTCTACCTCCCTCTACTCTCTAAAGTCTATTAGACTTTACTAGAGTAGTAGTAGAGCACTCTCTATTGCTTAAACACTCTCTACTCTATTAGAGATTAGAGTAGTAGAGCGAAATAAGAAAAATGAGAATTTGGAATGAGGACTGGACTCACTGAAGTTGCCGAATCGCCTGTTGGCGGTCGCGGCCGCACAGACCTCATACCGTTATACGTTGCAATGTTTTAAAACCATTGCGTAAGCGTAAAACGCTCAACTATTTGATACGTTACATAATCCCAAAATTCGTATGAGGGGTCATTTCTGGGTCATAGTATTTGACCCCCACGCCGGGCCGGCGGGCCACGGCCCCATTTTCCTGTCGGTTACGGATAAAAAGGCCCGCCAGGCCTCTTAGGGGCAATTTTTTTGTTTTAGCATACAAACATAGTTTTATAGTATGACTGGGGTCGTTTAGGATGCCAGCAATCCAATGCTCGATGTTGCTGCCGTCAGCAGCAAGCTTGGTCCAAACAGCCTTGTTTTATGATGACGTGAGCGGAATCAGACTTAAAGTTTGAATTTAGTCGTGTATAGTTAAATATAACCTAATACATCGATAAAAGTTATATTTATACGAAGTGCTTTTATATTTTTTATATAGCTTATATATCATTTTATTTTCATTTAATAACTATTTTTTGTTTGTTGTGTGATACATAAAGTAGTTTGTTTATTTTCACAACACAAAGTTTGTTTGTTGTGAGTAGATAAATTTTGGTTAGTTGGCAGAAACTTTATTTTGTAGAAACTGTGTTTTTAAGATTCAATTATAAAATAAGGTTTCTGCTAAGCAAACAAAAACTAAGTTCATAGCTAAAATCTCATGGCGTGCACAAACGTTTCATCAAAATAAGTTTCTGCTATAGTCTGTACTAAAAAATGAAGTGGACAAGATGTTTATTTATAAAAATGTCTTTTATATTAACCAGCAAATCACGTATTACATTCTATGGAAGTGTCCTTTTGTTTTAATGTTTATGTCCTGAAACAAAAATATCAAAAATATACGCCTTTTTAAAATTAGATGGCAATATTACAATTGGAGGTTTCTCTTTTTTACTCAAAACTTTTGTTGCAACGTTAGCTCAAGTTAATGAACATTTCGTTGAACCCTCACTGAATTTTGTCTTTATTGTAATGTTTGGCCCAAGTTTCTTAAACATGTTGTTGTTGTGTGCTATATCATATATCTATACCTGTGCATTTAGTGACTAACACCTAGAGGGTTCAATCCGTGTAAGTCGACAATGGTCAAGAAATCATTGTTTAATATTGTAGGGAAGCTAGTTGATGGTAGCTACATTGCACATAATTTTATGGAAACGCATGCACATGAATAGTTTTAGATCAGGATTACAAACCTGTACTTTTGAATATCTGAGCGACGTTTTAACGTCGATTATCATTTGGTCTTGGCACACTACAACAAAGTATAGTATTTGATGGCTATCAAATTCCAAGGAAGCTAGTTAACGAAAAGAGCGCTGCCAACCGTAAGAAAGCCAAGGGCCCCGATACGTAAACACAACAAGGTATAGTGATCAATGCACCTGATGCATTGTATTTTTTTATTTGTTTTAATATTGGTGTTGTATATGCCTTTGGATCTTAATGAAAACTATACGTATTACATATCATAAAAAACTGAATATTGCAAGGACGTTTAGAGAAAATTTTCCTTCTTTACTATCGATTTCACCGGGATGCTTGTCCGTTTACGCATAGATAAAGATATAGAATAAATGGTGGCCCCAATGGAGGCCAAACAACAGCTACTTGCATTGCAATTGCAATCACGCTTCGATTGTATACAATACTCGCGTATGACTCTGATTACATTGTTAATGTTTATAGTACAGTCATAATGAACAGCCTTGACGTTGTGGATGGCTCTTAGAGCATTTCCGCATGTTATAATTGAATGTTGAAGACGAGCGATTCTCACCGGTTTGAGCCGGCTTCAGGGTATATAGCCTTAAGGATTTTAGAGCGTGATATTCAGGTCCGCATTCGTTACTCGGCTTTATAATCACGTGTCTGAATACTTGATCATCTTTATGAGTGGTCAAATTCGTCCTTCCGACAGAAGTGTCCCACTGGGTTTTACTCAGCTTCTGGGTTGCCTAATTCGCGTTCCCATTCAACTCTGTTATATCTCTCCGATGTTTTGTATCGATTTCTCGCAATAGTCATACGATTGAGTTTACCTCCTGCACTCGATTCATTGCGAGCGTCATTAATGAGGTCTTACTCGTAAGCTTGTCTCGAGTATTGGAGATTGAGGTCTTGTAGAAATATCTTGCTCCTCCTTATCAGATGGGATACCATTGGTTGTCGTCTCCTGTATAAGAGATTAGGTGCCGGCCTTTGAAGGTGGCTAATATATCTCTTTGTCTTCTTCAATACGTACCTCACCTTTGATTTTTTTTATGAATGACACCGAGCTTTCTATCAAAAATCGATTTTGGAGGTTGAGCGTTTGAATGATCTTTGGAGGGATTGCTTAACCAATCCTCTGCAATTCCATTTTTCTTCTTCAAAATTTCTGCTGCTTCCTTTGTTTGCTTTTCCGCATCAACTCTATGCTTTTCATATGCAGCATTGTGCCCCAGCATTTTATAGTCTTGTCTCATATCTGCAAGGCGCTTCGTCACTTTTGAACTTTCTATGGTTTAAGGTTTCAGTATGTTTCAATTCTTCGGGCGTGCCAGTTCCGAGTGTTGTTAGCTTGTAGCCAAGAGCGTGCATTGGATTGCGCAGCCAGGCGATATTTCTAGTGGTCTTTGACTGTGTATTCTGCCTCACCGGTCTGTTTCTGGGAATATACGTGTGTATGCTTGAAACTTATCATTGTCCCTGTTTGGGATTTACGCGTAATGGAGCATGATGCCCAGTCATAATCGCTGAATAACAGTAAAACTGAGTCCATGTTCAGGTCAATAGTGCGTGGTCGGCAGGTGAGAGGAAACGTTGTTGTACCTGCCAGGTATAGAAGGATAGAACGAGAGCGCCATAGTGTCCTTGTAGCGGGTTGGCGGAGAAAGTAGCAAGTTGATTGAATCTGTAACTGATCATACCAATATCCGTGTATTACCTCTCTCTCTCGGTGCCACATAAATCATTTACATCCCAAAGCACAAATATGTACCGTGCGTTCGAGTCCCCTTTGACCGAGGACTACCCAGTGTACATTAAACTAGAAGGGTAGGGCGCCCAGGGTGAGACACCCACACTGACACTGTGACCGAAAGACCATGATAGATGAAAGATGGAGCCATAGAAGAAGAGGAGAACAGTTTATTGAGGTTATGAGAGCCCAATGATATCTCCTTCATTCTACTAAATAAATAATATTACTTGTACTTAAACCTACGATAGCTCCTAGCTCGTAGCTATCGTTCTTCATTCATAGGGGTAGCCTTTAAAGGTACATTCTGTGAAAGTGATGGAGTCTACAAAAAGTAGTGTATAGATACCTTAAGAAGACTGTTCCCACAAGAGGCTTCGTTCTGGGTCCTTTCTGCCTTGTCCGAGATTGGTCGGCGGCGCATCTCCCCAAGGACACAAGCAATGCAACAAGACAGTTCCTGGGGATGGGCAAGATCTCCGGCCTGTAACAAGAGGAGATCAGCTGTGGGTGGAACGACATGCTGTTTGCTGCTCAATCACAGCCGTGATATGCAGACGTGCTTCAATTGTGTTCCTTATGCGATATACCCTTGATGGACGAGTTGGTGGGTACACATGAGATTTAATGTCTAGTGTTGATCTTGTTGCACTCAGCATATGTAAATTTTCCTCCCCTATCACACTTTGAGCTAAGTAGTCCATACCAATATCCGTGTATTATCTCTCTATCTTGCTTTGTTTGAGTGTGGATTTGGCAATGCGCAGATATACGTGACCGTGTTCGTCATCAATGCCATTGATTAAGAGTGTCGGTATAAACTGCTGAAAGGATCTATTCCCACTCATGATTGTCTGTGATGCAATATTTATTGCCGCTTTCATATGTGACATTGCATTCGGTGGACTATGAATTATTCTCGTACACCAGAGCCATGGCGTTGTAATATGCGAACGGTACGGATGGGGTATAACGAGGACTGGACCTGGTTTGGGAAGAACACCTACGTTGTGTGAGAGTAATTTGTAATTTCTTGGGTAAATCGATGATGATTTCTCTAGCTCTATGTCGGCGATGTCTGTAGGGCCCGTAAGAATGTGCATCATTGCACTGAAATCAATGAGGAATCTAGCTAGATATGTTGGGATTGCGGATCCGTCTCGATTTGTAGTTGATTGAATACGATACTGTGCCGTAGGAGTAGCAATATCTTGTTTATTGATTGGATATGTGTATTCATCAGTCGACTTTTTACTACAGCAGACCCCGCGTTTCAAATTTTGAGGCAGGCGACTACTTTGTGGCCATATAGAGCTTACGTTTGAGCTCGTGAAATTCATCAATCTGCACAAGCGCTTCTTGGAGTTCAACGCGAAGATCTTCAGATCCATCTAGGGCGATAGGAAGTTTTTCATGTGCGGTAGCCAATTAAACATTTGGTGACGTTCAGTTCACGTTCAGCGTTGAATTTCTGTTCACGAGGCCGGTTATTCTCATACTCATGGTCAACTGCACACAGTTCGTTGAGGTTCCTCATTACGTTTTTTGGTATGGGCAATAATGGAGCGAGCCATAGCGAGGTGAGCTAGCGCCTGTGCAGTCTAACATAGACGCTCGCGAACGAAAAGGCGGGATCGCTTGCTAGTTCATAGATGAGTCAAATGAGGTGAAGGTGGTTGTTGGCGTCCTTTAAATTGTCGTAGCGAGAACATTCTGGCCAAAGTTTTTCCCACGAATGCGATGGTGTCGTCAAAATACTTAGATTCAGTGCGAAGATCAATAAACTCCCTCAATGTCATTGAGTAGTACATATCTTATTCGAATGTAGAACCACCGTTGTAATGTGAAGCTTCGGTAGCTAAGTGTAAAGAGTGTGGAATTTGTCATACATAGTGGTTGTACACTCACGTGTGTCAGCTCAGTTCAAATATATAT
>NW_014040329.1:44724-48458 GCF_001186125.1 Sphaeroforma arctica JP610 | reverse complement strand
GCGCTTACGCTTCCCGGCGCAAGTGATCTTGTATTCGTTCTTACTGCTACTGGAGCGGCCAGAGCGCTTTGAGTGGCCAGATGGAACAGAGCTGTCAGAGCCTTGAGGATGGTCAATTTTGTCAGAATTGTCAGAGCGACTGCAGAAGCTCTCTGTGCACTTAGAGAGACCTCCACAGTTACCAGAATATTCACAGCAGACCTTGGGCTCGTCGTAAGACTTTCCAGTGAATCCCTTAGCAGCACATGTAATTTCTTGATTGTAAGACTTGGCGCTAACTGCAACAGCAACAGCGGCTATGATGAAAACGGTAGAAAACTTCATGTTGCCTTTTATGCTTTTCCTTGTAGTTTTAAACTGATTGTTGATGCTCATTATTAGTTGCTTTTATACTGCAGAATGTTGTCCAATGCATACTTTTTACAACCTATACTCTACTACTAGTCTAATACGCGAGATACTTTGTATGGCGGGCGCCATGCCATGTGTCATATGAATATTGGAAATACGCAATAGATGTATGCGCCTGTCGTTTCTCTTTGTACAACATTTACATTGTTTTTTATAATGTCTCGCGAAGGGGTATACCCAGACTTCATATAGGCCAAAGTCACTCCGGGGGCGAGAACCTGGAAATTAGACCACATGTGCATACATTCTTTATTAGATTGTTTTGCTTGTTTTGGTATAAAATAAAAATAAAAGCAAAACAAAAACATCCCCTGTAATTTTTTACTTTTTCTACGTATATTTTAGTCCAACTATTGTCGAAATATATATCAGATAGTTGTTTTGTACATATGGTTTTTTAAAAACAAATATGAACCTTTTTGTTCTAAACTAAAAACTAAAAACATCCATTTTTTTTTGGATGAGGCGGCGACTAACCTCATTACGTTTCCCTATAAAACGTAAAATAATCAAAATAATAAGCGTTTACGTTAAAAGTTAATCCTAAATATAGTTCTATTGGTTTACAAATAGGTACTGTGAATAGTTTCAAATCGCTTTTCCATAAAAGAAGGTCAATTTATCAGGTGCAAATTTGGAGAAAATATATGGTCGACTTGCCCCCGATATACTTTAAAACGCTTAAAAAACAAAGCCTTTTGCGTTTACGTTTAAAGTTTATCGCATATAGGCAAAACGTATAGAGCTCAGGGCGGCAATTGCTATTTACTTTTGTTTTTAAAAAATAGTATGTTTGTTTTGCTCTTTAATATGTACATATTGTTTTTATAAAACAAAATGAAAATGCACATGCCTAAATAAATACTATTACTATTTTTTATATTCAACAAAATATTTATGATGGAAATTGTAAAAACATATTTAAAAATAAATATTCATTCCGGGCTAATGTAAAAAAAAAATTAAAAATCTGTTTTTTTAACAATCAACGAGTGATTCATTTTAAAACAAAATTATTTACTACGTTTGGTGGATGTATTTTGTTCTTTTTAACAAAATCAAAATAGACGAACCGAAATATTCACATACAGTATTTTATTTTTAAGTAAATATATTTATACAGTCGTCAGAAGGACACATATGACACAGGCTCACAGAACAGACCAGCACAGACTCAGCGTACAGACACAGAGTTGTGCTAAAATGAGATTTTAATATAACTGATATCTATAAAGATGGTACTATAAATACATTTTTACTTCTTGTCTTTTAAAAAATAGAATTAAATATAGTCATACCTCTATATATGTCCAGGTTCCGCTGAGGGTCACAAATTGTACATATGTAGAGGTGGACATATCTGGGTCAGGTACTACCTGTGAGGTGCATAGGGCAGATGGAGCTGATACTATAGTGTACCCTTTCCCTCACGATATTTCCTTTTTGCATGCACTTCGTTAGACAGACTAATAATTTACTCTCCAGAGATCATAAACCTCTGTATAGTTTTTATACTTATACCATATGTTGTAAGTGCAGCTTATACGGCTTCTTTTGCTAAATCACTTTTATAGTTCTCTCTCCATGGCTTGCTCAAGTCATATCCACTCTTTTTGATAGTGCGCACGACGATACCTTCCTCGTCGTTTGTTAGATTAATCCTCTTTGCTTGAACGGCACACACCTTTAAATTGATTGTACACCTTCTTTTTATTACTTTTAGACAGTCTCTTCACTATTTTATCTGACGCTTCATTTACCCCATACGATGCACATTTGGTGGCTTGCAATTATCTGTAGACAAGCAGTAACCGATCGAATTCGATACAAACCCCTCACTACTGAATTTGGTATAGGCCCGAAATTACTGTTAGGGTTTTTGGACTCAAACCCAATTTCTGTTTTTTTTCTTGGAAATATTATATCTGGTTTGGTATGAACTGGCGGCGCCTGCCTCCTACTTTTTTTTCGGGGAAATGTTAGCAGAAACAAAAATCGATTTGGTACCGCCTTAGTTCCAGGGCCCCAAAAGGGGGCCAGGTCGGCCCAAAAGAAAAGTGTGCATATATAGAGGTATATAAAGAGGTGTGACTGTATTTAGTTTTTTTAAAACTTTTTACCTCTCTTGTTTATATCTATATATTTTTTAAAAACGTCCATACATCATGTATAGCAGCAGTCGTCAGACCGTGACGGCGTGGCCATCAGCAATTTTGTATTTTAGTTTTGTATTTATATTTATATTTATGTATTTTTAACAGAATTTAATTTGTTTTTCGAGCAAAGTTACACAGTTCTAGATTTCTAGCAAGCCGAAGAGTGCTGGAGTAGTATCTGATACTCTGGCAATGGTATAATATTGTCTTTTATTTGTAGGCTATTGAAATACAATTAGAACCAGTCATTCCATTGGACAACCGCTCCCTATGTAATACACACGAATATCGACTTTTTCACGGACGGTGGGACCCCACAAGTCTGCTCCACTTCCCACGGACACAGTTAACAGTTGTATAGGATTTTTTCTTATTCCTAGCTAGTAGCTACAAGGCCCTATTTCAATATTTGGGGTAGCTGTTCAGTATTTCTCCTGTTCCAAACATACTCGTATTTGATATTCATATCAGATATGTCGACTTCTCTCTCGAGTCTCGGGAGCTGGCGTATACAGAACTTTGAAAGACTGCCAAATACAATCGACCCCGTACACGAAGTGGACCGTTCCCTGGACCCTGGTGCCTTTGTGGTATCCAATATGGATGCATTGGACTATCTGTATGTACCTAATTCTTATTTGTCTGGTTTTGGTAAGTGTATTGATTTCCGGGGACCATAGAAATTCGTTTGCACATGGCATGAGGCGGGCTGAGGCCCTGAGCTAAAAGTGATCAATCTGGGTAATAAACTTCAATCAGATCGGACGACATCCGGCAGTATAAAAGTCACCAGGAATGCGTAGTGTCGACCAGTTTTAAAACAAGAAAAGAAAATAAGACGACATGAAGTTCTCAACCATTTTCACCATAGCCGCTGTTGCTGTTGCAGTTAGCGCCAAGTCTTACAATGAAGAAATTACATGTGCCGCTAAGGGATTCACTATAAAGTCTTACGTCGAGCCCAAGGTCTGACGTGAATATTCTGGTAACTGTGGAGGTCTGTCTAAGTGCACAGAGAGCTTCTGAAGTCGCTCTGACAATTCTGCCAAATTTGGCCATACTCAAGGCTCTGACAGCTCTGTTCCATCAGGCCACCCAATGCGCACTGGCCGCTCCAGCGGCAGCAAGAACGAATACAAGATCACTTGTGCCGAGAAGCGTAAACAT
>NW_014040329.1:40239-44335 GCF_001186125.1 Sphaeroforma arctica JP610 | reverse complement strand
TTCCTCCTAAAGGTCTTGACCGCAGTGGCCGCTCCAGCAGCAGTAGTAAGAACGAATACAAGATCACTTGTGCCGAGAAACGTAAGCGTAACCCCGATGCTCTTGAGGGTCGCATCCCGGAGGACAAGGAGTGCTGCCAGTGGTCTGGCAAGTGCGGTGAATTTAATAAGTGCACCCAGTCATATTGCGAGATTTCTAACAGCTATAACCGACCTGACGACTCTGACCGCCATGACGGCCTCGACAGCTCTGGTCACTCTGGCAATTCTGACAACTCTGGCATGCCTGGTATGTCTGGCATGTCTGACAGCTCTGACTGTTCAGACAGCTCTGGTATGTCCGGCGGCTCTAGCATGTCTGGCAGCTCCGGTAATTCCATATTTATTCAATTTTTAAATAAAAACATTTATTCGGGTCGTAAGATATGTATAAAATATAAGTACATATAAATGTCATTTTATTGATCTATTTATTTGATATGGGTTTTGAGATAAGAATAATAGGAGACTATGTCTATATGCATTTGTTTTTATAGCAGTACAAAATTATAACATGCAAACGATATTACAATTTTGTGTACAAGGAATTATTTAGCGGGTATTTCTCTGGACATTTGAAAATATAGTTAAGACAAGTTTGACCTCTTTATATTGCTTTTTTTTCATTTCTTTGCTCTAGCTAGAGAGTAGGAATTTCTCTGTACGGCACTGCTTGTGAACATAAAACTATTAACGCCTGAGCCGTGTCCAAAGCGCATCCGGTCCATCCGCAAATGCAGGGTCGATACTTATGGGTCCTCTCCAAAATAACAAAAACACCTGGTATATTATACTATTTAGTACTGTTCTTCTTGGTATTATTAACATAAAACCTGGGAGTCTATGTGTCACTGTCTATATATTATTTCAATATCGGCTGAAGAAGGCTCAAGTTGAAAAAGAGATACTATCTCAAATTTAATAAAGAAGTATCTTTACCGAAGCAACAGTCATGTCTCAAGTTTAGCTACCTAATCTACGACGCCTCAGACTAAACTCAATGTCTGTTGAATTTCTTGAGTTTGAATTCGTGGATCCATGCTTCACTGAATATCAATATCGTTTGGATTGCACTGTATTTAATGTTTTTTTAATAATGTTGCTGCTTTCACATTAACTTTTTTATTTCCTTTTTGTTTACAATACAAATTTTCACATGATTCTGGTTTGAGAGTGGTTTCTAAATATCTATTACCGGGTCACCAATGAAGGTCCAATATAAGCGTAGTAAAACCACACGGAGCTTGTATTGGACAACATAAACTACAATATAAAATGTAAATGGGTTTTTCCTTAATACGGTTTTTTCCCCTTTTGAAAAAATTCTTAGTATAAATGCCTTGAGCAGGCACCACAAAGAGCTCTTATTTATAATTGACAGTCTAACAATATCTACTATCCATTGGATCTTGTTATGTAAATATTCTCTCGTAGATGACGTAGAGGACAATTTGTTTTGTCTCCTACTGTTTATAAATTCCATCATTTCCAAATTCCAGGTCCAAGGGATTTTGTCCTGTTCAGTGTTCAGTGATTGCTGATTTCAGAATTATTTATAGAAAAAACAATCCAGAAAACAAATACTTTTATATCCGGTCCGGTTCAGAACTTCAGACGTTAATAATTTTATGTTCAACTTCAACTGCCCCGTTCACATAGAGAGTTAGAGACATTCTGATTCGGCCAATTCGGGTCAATGTTCATATGTACGTTGCGATTGCTTGGGTTTTTAGACCCCTGCCGTGCTCGAGTGCCCGAGACCGTGAGATTCAAGAGTCGAGAGTACTCGAGATTCTTGAATCCTTAGTTTTCCCAGCAGAAGGCGGAGCCAAACACAGCCTGCCTAAATGGTAAAATGGTTAAATGTAAATATGGAGTGTTCCAAACAAAACCTGTTTTAGAAAAGATAAATATTTAAAAAAAACAACAACTGGGTTGCACTCGGCTTCTCTCTAGTATAGTCTATGTACTAGAGGTCGGAGCCTGACTCTGTGCCTGGGGTTCTATCCGTGCGAATAAAAAAGGATATGTCTAAAAGCAGTTAAAACACAATCAAGGATAATATTTTTGCAGCAGTTATGTTAAAAAACAAAATTTCATTGAAAACAAATAAGAGATAGTTTTCGCAAAAATAATAAATAAATATTTATGTTGGAGTTGGGCAGTTGGACTATGTAGATTCTCACTCTCTGAGAGAGTGAGTCGCTATTTTTTAATTTTTTTTAACCTCACACTGTTTTCCGTTAAAACTTTTATAAATCGAATATATAAATATACGTTTACGTTAAACTTGCGGGTCTAGATATTTTTAATAGGACTGTACGAATGATGAATACAGTACACACTTTATAAGAAGAACCTAGATAGGCCCTTCTGATCACATTATAACCGTTGTAGCGTTTTTAAAATTCAATAAATATGCGTTTACGTTCTACTTCTTGGGGAGCCGCAGAGACCAAAAGCGTTCCTTAAAAGAAGGTAGCTAATAACTTGTGAATATAATATATATCTGCACAGGGTGAGCTGAGACCTGAGGGTGAGATTTCTTGATGGACCCACAAAAGTACTAGAACAAAAGTATACATATTTTTTGAAAAAGTAATAATATTTAGGATCCCTCGGGGGCCTCTTTGAGGCCTACAAATGAGGAAAAAGCGTTCCGGACAGATTTCAAGTTCAATAAAAGAAATAGAGACTCTACAGCTACGCTTACGGATAAATATGGAGCTTAGGACTGAGTAGTGCGACTGCCGAATGAGTGCCGAGAGCCGAGTGCCGACTCTCTTATGATTCGTGTGACATAAAGCCACAAATTTTGTGATCGTGTGCATTGTTCATTAATTTCCAACAGCCAAGCGTCTACTGACTCTACTCTACTCTTTACGCGAGTAGAGAGTGTGAGTTAAAAATGAAAACGTCTAGATTGTCTCCGCTCTCAAGTAAAAGTATTGTCGCTGTATTTTTTTAAAACAATGTATATGTACATATGAATGAAAAGTAAAGATATGTAAACGGATTCTTCCCCCGGGATAAAATGATTAAAATCATTCTGATAGAGAATTCCAGAGGGCCACGCTACAAGAGTCACAACTCTTGAACTCACAAGTTAAACAAAGGTAAATAAATATGTGTATAATTTAGTAGGCTATGATATATGCCTTACAACTGTGTATATTGCTTTCGATATCGTTTTTTAAAAAAGAAAAGAAAAACAAAAATATTACATATTTGATTTTGAAAAACCAATAGATATTGTAAAACAATCACCTGCACTCCATCGAAGTACAACTAAACAGTGTGTAAACACACTGCACAGCACGATCGTTTCGGTCGGTGGGACCCCAATAACGCCTGAGTCAGGAGTGAGATACTGTAGTCCCACCAAACTCAGTATATATTTTAAATATACCAGGCCCCTACGGGCCCTACCACTATGTACTCTCTAGAGTAGAGTACGTATCCCTCGATTGTTACAGCATACCGATACTGATCACTGATACCGTGATACGTCGTATTCTCTCTAGAGACAAAGAGAGACACTGAGTGTGAATCAGTTTTAAAGCATTTCGTTAAGATATTGATTTGAGGAGGGTTGAGGGCTTGGGGCCCTGAGACCTGGGCCTGAACTAAAAAATACAAAGTGAACATTCAGGACATTATAAAATAGTTTTCAATCATAAGACACGAGCTACGTTCGGCAGTACAAAAGCCACCAGGAATGGTCGTAATTCGTCAGTTCGAATGCAAGATAACAGAAATAAGGCAAAATGAACATTTCTACCATCATCACCATTGCAGCAATTGCTGTTGTAGTTAGCGCTAAGTCGTATTATTAGCAGATCACAACATGTGCCACTAAGGGATTTACTGGCAAGTTGTACGACGAATCCAAGGTCTGCTGTGAGTATTCCGGTAACTGTGGAAATCTATATAAATGCACTGAGAGTTTCTGCAGTAGCCCTAACAGTTCTAACAGTTCTGGCCACCCGAAGCGCTTTGGTCGCTCTAGCAGCAGCAAGAACGAGTACGAAATCACTTGTTCCGAGAAGCGTAAGCGC
>NW_014040329.1:37608-40219 GCF_001186125.1 Sphaeroforma arctica JP610 | reverse complement strand
AAAATGTGGTAGACTGAGTAAGGCCCAGTCATACTGCGAGATGTGAATGTATGCGCCCAGTCATATTGCCGGGAACATTTCCACTTGTCATACGTCATTAAAAGGTCGGAGTGTGAATTCTTTGTCTGTTTAATTTAGCCGGATATGAGATTCTTCAACGCTCGCGAACCAGTTTTAATTCAATTTTTAAATAAAAACGTTTATTTGGGTCGTAAGACTAAAAAAAAGTATTAGTACATAAATGTGTTATTTATTGAGGAATATTTAGCGATGCCAACATGATATTTATGACGAGTATTTCTCTGGACGTTTGAAAACATAGTTAATATTACTTAGAGAGTACGAATGTCTCTATACGGCACTGCTGAGCATAAAACTATTAGCGCCTGAGCCGTGTCCAAAGCGCATCCGGTCCATCCGCAAAGGCAGGGTCGATACTTATGGGCCCTCGCCAAAAAATCAAAAACACTTAGTATATTATACTACTTAGTACTGTTAGTCGTGGGTCCATACTTTACTGAATATTAAATATCGTTTGGGTTGCTCTGTATTTTAGTATATTGTTGCTACTATGACTCTGGTTTGAGTGGTTTCTATATCTACAATCCATTTGATCCTGATATGTATTCTTTCGTAGAGGACAATTTTTTAGTCCCCTATGGTGCCAGTGTGCCACCATACTGTTTATAAATTCCATTATTTCCAAATTCCAGATAGTCCAAGGGATTTTGTCCTGTCCAGTGTTGTTCAGTGATTGCTGATTCATTGATTTCATTAACCGCAATTAGAATTGGTAGAATGAAAAAATATATAAAATCAAGAAAATATTTATATCAGGTTCATATAGGAACACAAGGCCCAAGGGTTCAGATTTCAGAACTTTAGGCGTTTTACTTAAAAAAATAGTTTCATGTTCAGCTGCACCGTATATAACTATATATAGAGACATTCTGATTCGGCCCATTCGGGTCACGTAATAGATTCAATGTTTTTAAATATTTACGATGCGGTTGCCTGGATTTCCGATATTTAGACCCCTGCCGTGCGCGAATGCGCGAGACCACGAGTCGTGAGATTCGAGAGACGAGAGTACTCGAGACTCACGAGAGGCCCGGAGGATTGTGTCTAATTGTCCATAGTGATTCTATAGTACTATACTCTATACGGCACCCGTGAGGCCATGATAAAACTATAAACGCCCCAGCCGTGTCCAAAACCGTATCCTGTCCATTCCGGACCATTCGCAAAGGTAGGGTCGATATTTATGGGCCCACGTTAGGCGACCTTGGCCTAAGTACCGAACTATTAAAAATCTTTACCGATACAACAGTCAAGACTCAAGAGTATCAGTTTTCGGTACATAACACCTATCACCTGAAACAGAATACAAAACCTCAGACTAGAGAGAGAGTCACAATGTTCTGTTTATTTTAAACTTGTGTAAAGTTGTGAGCGTGAATTCGTGGATTCATACTTCTGAATAATTATTTTTTTAACAAAATAAAATCGTTTCATAACCTAAAACCCGTTCTGTTGTAAATTTCAGGTCCAAGATATTTTGTCCTGTTCTGTGAATTCACGAACCGCATAAACCGCAATCTTTTTTCTGAATATAAAATCAAAAACAAATTGCAACGAATTGTTTAGTTGAACTAAGAGGGAATGGAATACAAGAGGGCCCGGGCCGCCGTTAATAATTATAGTCACGGCCGACTCACGGCCGAGTCACCGGTGCCGTATAGGCACAATCAATTTACTAGTATGTAGGGACCTTTCAGGCTTTCACCTTTTCTTTCCCAACAGAATTCTGTTTTGTTGTAGATATGGTTTTTGTTTGAAAAACAAAACAAGATATGGTTTTTGTTTAAAAAACAAAACAAAACCAAAAAAAGCATAAATTGAATATTTTGTTTTTTATAACAAAACAAAATAACAATTGGGTTTCACTTGGCCTCTATTTACTATATATAGTAAATACCCGAGTCTGACTATGCATAAATATGATGAGTGAGTCTGGGGCTCTGGGCCTTCTGGGGTTCTATCCGCATTCCGCGAGTTAAAAAGGAAAGGTATTTATCATAAAACAATAATCTTTAACATAAAAAATACAAAAATGTAGAAAAAAAAGGTCTTGAAAAGAAAAATGTTGAGGGTCCCATCCTGGCCTTCCAGGCGAACAAGGAACGGTGCCACTCCAGTAGTCTGGCTAGTACGATGGATTGAGTAAGCGCACCCAGTCTTACTGCGAGATTTCAAACAGCTCTGGCCATTCTGACAACTCTAAGATCCCTGCCCGCCCTAACGATCCTGACAGCGCTGGACGTCCTGGCAGCACCGATCGCTCTAGCAGCAGCAAGAACGAGTACAAGATCACTTTCGCCGAAAAGCGTAAGCATAACTCTAATGCTTCTGAGGGTCGCATCCAGGAAAACAAGGAGTGGTGCCAGTAGACTGGCAAGTGTGGTACATTGAGTAAGTGCACGCGGACATATTCTGAGATGTGAATGAGTGCATCTAATCATATTACCTGAAACATTCTGCTTGTCTTATATATCTAAAAGATACGGGTGTCAAATCTATGTCTACGGTGTAATAGAGTGGATCACGTCAT
>NW_014040329.1:29537-35090 GCF_001186125.1 Sphaeroforma arctica JP610 | reverse complement strand
TAGTACTATATATAATATATATATATATATATATATATATATATATATATATACACACACACCACACACACACACATATATATATATATATATATATATATATATATATATATATATATACCCTACATCCTGCGTCGATGAACGGTAGAGGATTTAACCTCTATATCAGAAATTGATCAAGCGAAATAGCCCACATTAAATAACAGATAGAAACGCAATATGAGATGTCTTCAAGACGACAGTTTAAATGGCTGTTTTAAAGAATCAGTACGTAAAAAATTGGGGATTTAGGGTGTCTTTATCCAACTAGACAAAACAGTAAACAGAACTGGATGTCGAGTTGATTGAAGATGTCGGACGGTACGAATCCCTTTCGCAGTATTGTTGTTTGCATTTAAAAACAATGAAGCATATTTCCATTGTTTTGTAGCATGATAAAGCATTTTAGCTAAACAGCACAGTCAATTTAGAACTGGAAGTCGTAGATGTCGGAGGGAGCGGAATCCTTCTCACAGTATGACTGAGTGCACTTGTTCAAATCACCACACTCACCAGACCATTCGCAGCACTCTTTGTCCTCGTGGATAGGACCCTGAAGATCGTCGGGGACACGTACGCGCTTCTCGGCGCAAGTGATCTTGCAATCGTAACTGGGGCTGCCAGAGCTACCAGAACTAGCAGCTCTACCCGGGATAGCAGGCATGGCAGAGTTGTCAATGTTATCAGAGCTGACGGGCATGTCAGATTTGTCAGCGTTGCCAGACATGTCAGTTTTGCCAGACCTGTCATACTTGCCAGACATTTCAGAGTCGCCTGACATGCTAGACATAGAGTCGCCAGACATGCCAGAAGAGGAGTCACCAGATACGCCAGACATAGAGTCGCCAGACACGCCAGCGTTGTCAGAGCTGCCAGAAGAAATAGAACTACCGCGTCCATGGCGGCCAGAGCGGCCGGATGCTGCGCAAAAGCTCTCCGTGCATTTGGATAGATTTCCGCAGTTACCTGAATACTCACAGCAGACCTTGGGTTCGTCGTATGACTTTCCAGTGAATCCCTTAGCGGCACATGTGATCTGCTGATCGTAAGACTTAGCGCTAACTGCAACAGCAACGGCTGCGATAGTGATGATAGTGCAAAACTTCATTCTGTCTAGTTCTTTATTCTTTTGTATTTGAACTGATGGACAAAGATCATTTCTAGTGCTTCTTATACTGCTCAATCACATGATCTGATCGAAATTTATTGCTTCTGCTCTCAAAACCTCATTGTACTCGGCTTAGCCTCACAGGCCAATTACTAACAACAAAATTGTACAATGTTTCCTGATATTCAAATCACTTCGAAGACCATAGATGACCACCAGAACGGATAGTCCGATGTATTCATCATGAGATATATATCATATCATCAAACGAGAGAATCGGTACGGGTCTAAGGGGTCGATTGACAGCTGGAAATTTCATACTGTCCAGGACGATCCGACGAGGTATCATGTATTTGTTGGAACGATACGGGGTTTGAGACTTTGAGGCTCCAGAGTAGAGGAACGGGAACCTGTAAAAGTGACTTCCCATGTTTTCAGCTTGATTATCTGGAATGGTTTTTAAAAATAATAGAAGAAACATCTGAAACAACAACAATGATGGTCACATCTGAAAAGTGAAAAACAATGATGGTCATTTAAAAAAAACATACCCAGTATTTAGTGTCGTTTAAAATAAAATACCGTGCGTGCCTTGCCCCAGCCCCCAGGACCCAGGTTTAATCCTCAATTTGTTTTTTAAAACAAATGCTGAATACTGATAGGGCTCGGACCGACTTGGGGAGTGGGGTCCCACCGGAATTTAAAAAAGTAAATATTGTAAATTTTTGCTCATATCAAACTATTTTGACACGCAAGACAGTCGCGACTAGCCACAATATGCAGTACATATGTTCTATTTATTAAAAAATTGTATTTTATACTTCAAGTTGGGAAAAAAACAATAAAATTTAAAAACAATTTCTTTTATAGATATATTTTTGTAAACAAAAAGAGAAAAAAACTTGAAACTCAGAAACGGAAAGTGTTGTCCTCTTCATTTATTCGACAATTAAATACTCTTAAAGTGTAATGAGAGTGATAGAGCTACCTCTACTTGAAAGTAGTCTTAACTGCTATATTCTGCTTTTAAAAAAAACAAAACAGGAAAGACAATTTGAAAAGCAAAAAACAAAAAAAAACTTTTACATTTGCCTTTTACTTTTTGTGCACACTCTATTTGTGTTTAAAACAAAAATATATATATACATATTTCGTTCAACGGTTCAAACTTCAACGTATATACGTAAATAAATAAGTATTTCTGTTTTGTATTTTAAAAAATAGTTAGTTGTCTATTTTGTTAAAAAAAACATGAAAAAAAGAGTCACGCAAAAGTTCAAGTATTTATAATAAAAATCATTTTTAAGGCATTCACATTTTGTTCACAAGAAATAAATAATAGTGATGTGAAAAATATTTTTGTTTTTGAAAAATATAAAAACCATAGCGGCAAACTAAAAATATTAAAAATAGCATATTCATAGCCTCCTATATCATGGCCCTCTGGATTTGGGTCTCGAGCAGAAATCAGGTTTCTTCCGACGAAATTGTATATTTAGCGCAGACTCAAATCCCAGAGAGCCATGCTTAAATTGAACATATTTAGCCTTCTTGTTGTTCCTGTTTCAGAAAACTATGGCGCAACATTTATTGTTTGTTGTTCTATCTTCAGAAGGGTATGTCTGTTTTTAAAAATAAAAATAAAGTATATAAATAATTACAAATATTTTGTCACATATGACGGAATAATTAAGTACAAATTGCACATTTTTTTTGGCGGTAGAAATCACTCCAATATTTACTCTAAATCATGACCTCCTAAAAAAGACAAGGAGGCCTTGTCTCATTATATAAGTACCTGTTATCTATACGACGTAAGTTTGTATCTGTACAGGCATTTCTTGTAGTAAAATGTAAACAACGCTTACAACACCTTCTAAAATTCTAGGTAACGTTTTGGGGTGATTCTCTCTCTATCTGGTCTGTATAGCATGCCCAACGAGTTTCATGCCTGAAACTGGGGTATAACAAATTCTACATCATCTTACCGCCTGGATTAGTAATACATTAATAATCACCGGTCTACTACGCACATATATACACTCATAACTCACTAGATGCTGTTACTACGAGCTTCCAACACTTTTTCGCAGCTTTGTACATAATTTCACTAAACATATATTCAGGTAGCATCAACCGTATATACATACATGACCATGTACGCTGTTCATGTGTTAACATAACTGTAAGTTTTATAACAGCTTACGCTATTGTTCGATTATATGTAAATCATTTAAAATTATATACCACACCTATATCCACAAAAAAATTAGTAATAGGCCTAATGGATTTCTCTGGTCAAAGTATTATTTATTCCTTCTTTACTACTCGCTAGCTGTATGACTTCAGTCCTTTTTCACGCAAATGCACAATTATATTAGTGATGTGGGTACATTAGCATATAATTCGAGTATAATTCCCAAAGGTGTGTGTGCTAATACCTTTTGTGTGCACATTGGAATTGCCCCACCCAAAAAAGGTCAATTTTGAATTTGCACCACCTGGTTCGTGGATGCTTTGTTTATTTTGCAAAAACAATGTAAACAAAACAGCTTTCGAAGTTTTTGCAGTATGTATTTAGCCCATTCAATTGTGCTTTGAGTTGATTTGTTTTGAAACAAACTTTTAAAAACAAAAATTAGAAGGCTAAGATTGTTCAATTTAGAGGGCTATACTAAGATACTTTCGCTTTATAGTTTTGATTTTTAAATAAAAAATATATAAATAAAAAGAATAAAAACAAAAACAATGTAGAGAAATCTCGAAACCACCATAAATATAGCCACCTACACACGCCACCTACGATTCTAGCCACCTACACACGCCACCACAATTAGCGCAATCTAAACTTCCCACCTACGAAAAATGTATGTTTTAGCCAATCAATGGGTCACACAGACATACACAGGTGCACACAAGGTATTGTACCGGCACATTATTTCCGTGGGTCTTTGAAAATAGTATTATATCAGTTGAAACACAAATGTTCTTCTAAATGCTTGGTCTGGCTTGGTTTGTGCTGAGACAATTTAGATGCGTATTTTGCGACATCAATAAGTGTATACGGCTCCATTGCCCTGAATAGAATATCGAGTTGCTTGTAGTCGCGGAAATTTCAGAGCTGCGCAGTTTGTATTTATATTTTAATTCCTACTAGTGTGAGAAGACTATTTAAGATAAGAACATGTTTAGATAAAATATTGCCACAAACATTCCCAATTCATATTTACCTCTCAACGAGTGCTGCCTCGATAGTTTGCTACCATGTTGGCGTCGTGGTGTCTTCCAGGAACTATCTAGTAAAGTATTGCTCAAGCAAACATTATGTTTTATTAATTATTAAGGTGGGAAATGTAGGTGGCACTTCCCACCTGTAGTGGGAGGGAAGTATGGTAGGGCGTTTTATTTAATATAAGTTTTTAAGTTGTGCAGTGTATGTAGTATAAAAAAGAAATAAATACCCAAGTATGAGTAGGTGGGAAGTGCAGGTTGCACTAATTATGGTGGCGTGTGTAGGTGGCTAGAATCGTAGCTGGCGTGCGTAGCTGGCTATATTTATGGTGGTTTCAAGATTTCTCATATTTGGTTGTTGTTTTTTCTTGAAGCCCTTTAGGCTTCAGCCCGCAGACTGCAGAGCCACACTCCGCACTCCGCACTCGACAGGTAATTTTTTATTTTACTTTGTTTGTTTTTACAAAAACAATAGTGGACTTTTTTAAACAAAACAAAACAAAACAAAACGGAACAGTCATAGCCTAAATACTAAATAAAACAGAACAGTTTGTTTTTTATACATTTTTTAAAATTATGTATAGTACATATGTACATATTTACCTTTTTTATAGCAAAATACAACAAGAAAATTCGCATAACAAAGTGTTTGGCAGAAGGCCGGCAGCCGCCAGGTGGCCCAGTTTCACTAATACAGTCTTTACACCTAACAGTGAGGCTAAATATCATAAATCATTCAGGCCTCCCTTGTTGACACTTGACTCTTGGGGCAAGATCTTGAGTCTTGAACTCTCTCTTCTGTTGTGTGTTAACCCCGGTAGACTCCCAATAGAGGTGGCAGGCAGTCACGCGGCGGACTGAAGTGACTTTTTATGATTATATATTTTGTGTTTTTAAAAAAAAACAACAACAAATACATACACAAAAAATAATAGTATTTTTTAAAAGACAAATACATATTTGCCATAGCCTTCTAATTTATATAAACAAACCTATTTTGTTTATAAAAAAAACATCTTTTCCGGTACATAGTATGTATTTATGTTGATTTTTTGGTACCGGGACAAACTTTGAAAAAGTGATGACGCCAAAAATATATTAGAAATTTATTAGTAAAAGGCTAAAAGCACAGAACTATTTAACACCCAAATAGTTCTGTGCTTTTAGCCTTTTAC
>NW_014040329.1:26211-29517 GCF_001186125.1 Sphaeroforma arctica JP610 | reverse complement strand
AAGTTAAAGTTAAAGTTAAAGTAAACGTAAACGTAACTAACTAACTAACTAACTAACTACTAACTATAGTGTTGTTCTTACTTTACGTTCTTTACTATATACTACTATATATTTTTGGCGTCATCACTTTTTCGATGTTTTTTTATATACATATAATAATTATAGCACACTAAAAAAAAGAATCTGTCCGGAACGCTTTTCTGTCCGGAACACTTTCCCCCCCATTTGTAGGCTCCAAAGAGGCCCCCGAGGGATCCTGAATAGAATTTTGTTTCAAAAAATAGAGCAAACTTTTGTAGGTCCGTTATTGACGGCTGAAAAGAAAAGTTGTTTTCATAAAAAAAGGTGGGGAGGCGTGGGTGAGTGTGTTTATGTGTGCGCGTGTGTGACTGTCAGAACAACAGTGCGTATTTGTGTGTGTATTGAGTGAAAGTAAGGGAAAAAGGGTCCATCAAGAAATCTCACCCTCAGCTCACCCTGTACATGCACAGCTCGGTGCCTTTCGCTCCTTAAGGCCGCTCTCTTCACGCTATAGTGGTGCAGCTACCCAAGTATATCCACGTGCCTGTGGGCTCAGTAGTGCTCGCCCCTGGTTTTCCGCCATTTCAACTTTGGAACCTAGAGCCAAATGCATTACAGAACGACAGTGGCTCCTTGCGTCATCTATGTAGTATACTCAGACCTATTTAGCCCATTACCGCTATGTATTTGTAGTTTACATTACTTGAACAAGTTGAATTTGGATTCACTCTCTCTCTCTTGTAAAATAATATTTAAAAAAAATTACCATTTTGTACTTAAAAAAAACAAAAACAAAAAACAACCATAGCCTCCTAAATTGAACAAAACAACACTACAATGCAACTTGCACAAGAGCAATTTTTTGGCCGTCGTTGTAAAAGTTGTTGTTGTTGAAAATTGTGAGTCTGTGACCATCTGTAAACTTCATCATTAAAATTCATTACTCATTGTTTGAATTGGTACCCCGTGAGTAGCCTGAGCCTCTGAGTCTTTGACTCTTTGAGGTCTCGACTCTTTGGAACTTTGTGTGTGTGAATGTCTTTTCCGCAACGATCAACTATTTTGAGCTGTCTGTGTCCAATCAACATGCTGTACTTCTAAATTTTGATTCGTCAAAACATCTTTGATTCTCATTATGCTCATATTAAGTATTTTTTTTAAATGTTCATACATATTTTTTAAATTTTTTTTTACATTATTTGGCTGTTTAGGCCCTTCGGGTTAAATATCAAGAATATTATAAACGTATGTATAGTTTTGCTGTAATAAAAATAGTAAAATCTTGAGTGTCAAAGCATACATTATTTACCCATAAAGGCCAATCGGTCATCGGCACATGGCCAATAAGGCATAAAGCCAGGCAAGCATTTCCATAAATATGTATCCTTGCTAAAAATGTCAGAACAATACTTACCATGAACTTTACTCCACCAATTAAACTTCAAAGTTCAACTTTGTGTCCGTTCGGATATTGATTATTCTAATGAAAGTACTTTTTATTTATTTAAATAGCTTCAGTATTATTCGCTTACATATTGCGAAACAATCACCATGCCACTCTTGAAAAACAATCGGAGAAATACCCAACTGATCATTTGGGCCGGTGGCACCCCAATAACGCCCGGCATGGACACAGTCACCTTAACGCTGATATGTGATATAACAGGTTCCAATTTTTAACAACCCTTGTTGTTCAATCATACTCATTTTTACGTGTAACGGGTAACTGAATACGTCGTCCTCTCCCTTACACGGAGAGAGGGAGAGATAGTATGAAAATACGAACCGCCAATCGACCTCGAAGGCTCATACTCATTCTTTCATGATGTCCTTTAGTTATCTGTGGTCCTGACTTTGATTTGATTTTCCAGAAGAATTGCTACAATATGCTAGTTGTTGTTCTAAAATCGGAGACTGAGCTGAGGGCCCAAGGCCCTGAGCTTAGTGAACAAAGGGTAATGGATATTGATGAGATCAGACGACATACAGCAGTATAAAAGGCAATAGAATTGATTATTGTTCATCAGTTCCAATACAAGAATACAGAAATAGACAACATGAAGATTTCTACTATCATCACCATCGCAGCCGTTGCTGTTGCAGTCAGCGCCAAGTCTTACGATCAACAGATCACATGTGCCGCTAAAGGATTCACTGGAAAGTCATACGACGAACACAAGGTCTGCTGCAAGTATTCAGGTAACTGTGGAGATCTATACAAATGCACGGAGAGCTTTTGTGGTCTATCCGGCCACTCTGGCCGCCATGGCCGCGGTAGTTCTGGTACCTCTGGCATGTCTGGCGACTCTGAGAAGTCTGATATGTCTGATATGTCTGAGAAGTCTGAGAAGTCTGACATGTCTGAGAAGTACGACACGACTGAGAAGTCTGACATGTTTGTGAAATCTGACATGTCAGAGAAGTCTGACATGTCAAAGAAATCTAATATGTCTGATATGTCTGATATGTCTGAGAAATCTTATATGTCTGAGAAGTCTGATATGTCTGAGAAGTCTGACAAATCTATGTCCGGCGTGTCTGGTAGCACGGATAAATCTGGTAGTTCTAGTAGCTCTGGCAACGCCAGTTACGATTGCAAGATCACTTGCGCCGAGAAGCGTGTACGTGTCCCCGATGCTCTTCAGGGTTCTATCCATGAGGACAAAGAGTGCTGCGAATGGTCTGGTAAGTGTGGTGAATTGAACAAATGCACTCAGTCATACTGTGAGAAGGATGCCGCCCCCTCAGACATTTATAACCAATACGATTTCCAGTTCTAAGTTTACTGTTTAGCTTAGATGAGATGCTTTATCATGCGGTAAAACGATGTTGAATAAAATTAGAATCCCCAGATTATAATCTGCAGATTCATAACACAGACAGTACATCATAGTTCGTTATTCATAAACTCATGATGTTGGGAGTTTAGGGCTATTCAATTTGAACTATTTTTATCAGTCAAGCCTCTCGTATGCTCATTAAAACAGTTTGTAGGCGTCACAGTGCGTGGTGTTTTCGTCACTGTAGTGTTGTTGATAAAATATATTCGGACTAAATCTCGGCGACGCTCAATATGCAGTTCCGATATTGTAGTTTGTGTACAGCAAATAAATTTGAATAACAAACGACCAATAATGTTGCGACCTATTCATGCTTCGTATTCGATAAGCAGTGATGGAAGCAGTGAAGGAGGCTTTTATTAGCACTATTCCATAGGCTATATATATATATATATATATATATACATATATATACTTATATATATATATATTATATACTTATATA
>NW_014040329.1:17976-21497 GCF_001186125.1 Sphaeroforma arctica JP610 | reverse complement strand
TAAGTGGCTAGTGATTGCATTAATTGAGTAAAATAGGATTAAGTGGCGAATAATTCTTATTTTTCATTGGTTTGTATCGCTGAACTACTTAGGAAACCCAAAATTGTATGTCTGATCAATTGAAGAGGTCGTACGAGCGAGAATTTTCTAAGCGCATGACTGGTTTCTACAAAGAAACCGTAGTCGTAAAACGACACTCCTTGATATCTTGCGGATGCAACCGATGCTGCGTTTATGCTGCTCGGCGCAAGTGTAATTTGGGCTTGTTACTGTTACATGTTAGAGCTGCCAGATATGCCAGAGCCGTCAGAACTGCCAGAGCTGGCAGACATGCCGGAACTGTCAGAATTGCCAGACATGCCCGAGCTGCCAGTAATAACAGAGCTACCAGAGGTATCAGAATTGCCCGAGTTGTCAAAATTGCCAGAGCTGTCAGACCCAGATATGTCGGAATTACCGGAGCTGCCAGACATGGGTTTTTAGGGTTTTCTGTCAGACATGCCAGACATACCAGGCATGCCAGAGTTGTCAGAATTGCCAGAGTGACCAGAGCTGTCGGGGCCGTCATGGCGGTCAGAGTCGTCAGGTCGGTTTTAGCTGTTAGAAATCTCGCAATATGACTGGGTGCACTTATTATATTCACCGCACTTGCCAGACCACTGGCGGCACTCCTTTTCCTCCTGGATGGGATCTTCAAGAGCATAAGAATTACGCTTATGCTTCTCTGCGCAAGTGATCTTGTAACCGTTATTGCCATTGCTGGATCGAGCATTGTGGCTAGGGCGACTAGGGCGGATAGGTTATTTAGAGCTGTGGGGGCGGCCAGGCTGTTCAGAGTTATCAGGGCGGCCAGACTTTCCAAAGTTGTTAGGGGCACTGCAGAAGCTCTCCGTGCATTTGGATAGGTTTCCGCAGTGACCCGAATACTCACAGCAGACCTTGGATTTGTCGTATGACTTTCCAGTGAATCCTTTATCTCTTGATTGTATGACTTGGCGCTAACTGCAACGGCCAAGGCCGCGACGGTGAAAATGGTAGAGAACTTCATGTTGAATTATTTGACTTTCTCATAAATGAACTGACCGACTACTGCCATTCCCAGTAGCTTTTATACACGTACAGTTGATTATCGTGAGACCTAATCGAAGTCCAATGCTTTTCACTTTTATCTCAAGGCTTCAGCTTGCGCCAGGCCATTCGATAGCGAATTAGTATGTTTCGGTAGAAACATCAATCACAAGCAGGACCAGATGATTTTTAAAAAGGAACTGATAGTCCAATGCATCCAGGGGGCCCCATGAGGGAATCAGGTTACGGGACTACGTATGGGCAGTTCATAAGTTCATACTAAAATATTCTGTGGGTATGCGAATACAAAGTTGGAACAACAGGGGGCTTTCAGATTAGTCTAGACATGGAGCTGACTGTATTTATGCGGGGCGTAATTGGGGACACACCGGCTCAAATGACCAGTTAGCCACATTGTGTTTTCCATCATTTAGGCGTGCATGTTACATGTGCCTCTACAAAAATGCACGAGGAAAAAAGCTAAAGCCATTAACGAATGACGTGACTAGAAGGGTCAGAGTGCAGGGCCCTCTGAAATATGTCGCTTCATTTAGCCGACCATTTATTTACTTCCCCATACAGACCCAGTCCAGCCCCCTCTACTAAAGGGGCCCGGCAGACCATGCAGAAAGTTGATATGTAAAACATTCATTGGACAGACTCACTTCACACAGTCCCAAACTCACCAAAGATGACCACAATAAAGTGAATGTTTTTCTTTCGTGGGTTTGTTCGGCTGGTGTGTATGCTCTGGCAGTGTGGCTTCTGTATTTATATGGATTGCAATTGCGTGGCAGCCATGAGCACATACATGACCCTCTAAAGGACGCGAAAATCTAAAATCTGCGATCTCCCCGGGCCATGGGTCTGGGTCTCTGGTACTATACATGCGCAGAAGGATTATTTTTTATCTTCTTGCTCAAAGCAAAACAAAGTTTGCATGGCCTTCTAAAACGAACATTATGTATCTATGTAGGAGCCTCTCTAGTACAGTCATACCCCTAAATATGTCCAGGTTCCGCCCAGGGCCAAAATTGGACATATATAGAGGTAGACATGTCTGAGTTAGGTTCTCTCTTCATGGCTTGCTCAAGTCATATCCACTTATTTTGATAGTGCGCACGACGACACCTTTCTCGTCTTTTGTTAGATTAACTCTCTTTGATGGAAGGGCACGCACCTTTGTAAACACAGTTTGTTTGTCCACCTTCTTTTTATTACTATTAGACAGTCTCTTCACTCTTGTATCTGACGCTACATTTACCCCAGACGATGCACCTTGCTTAGACGTAGATTGTGTCGTATCATCTTCCTGCATTGCATCAGAATCAGTTGTCTGATCTAACTGTGATGCTGCTGATGCAGGTGGTGTCAATTCGTCTGATTGGCTCGCTGTTGATGCATTTGGTGGCTTGCAGTTATCTGTAGACAAGCAGTAACCGATCGAATTCGATCCAAACCCCTCACCACGATGCACGCCACAGAAGGCATGCATATTACGATCGCAACCAGTACATTTGTGAACACCTGATGTTGGTTGCGTGATCGTGCAACTGCGCGATTTAACCGACGACAAGAGCACAGGCGCACCAGATTTGAAATTTCATACGAATATGTACATGTTTTCGTTTGTCTGTATTAGTTATAAACTGCTGTGGCTTCATGGCCTATCAAATGAATAAACCATTATTCAATTCAATTCAGTGGCTAGCTTTACAGCGTCGAGTACATGTTCTACTACATGGTCTGCGGGGTCTGTGGGATCGTTAGCGCGGATGTCCGCTCCGTTGAAAACGCCAGTCAAAACCTGGAATGGGAAAAAGCAAATGATTGTATCACGATACGAGTTTGACCAAAGTTGCAGAGAATACAAACAGCCTTGATGGTTACTGAGAGACTCACTGTATAGGGTTACCAGCTCTCGTGTATATGTACGCAAGTGTTGCTGTATGCGTGAGCCCGTGTATTCCTATATAAGAAGCACTATTTACTTGTACGTATTGGGGAGATGATACTATTTAGTCACGATTCTGTTAATAGCGCGATCCAGATAAAAAATTCTAGGACATGGCCTGTGAATTTTAATCAAGAAACTGACGATGGCCATAGATGATAAACGTGTCCGTTCTACGCTAATTACCCTTGGTCATAGGTAGATATAACTGATATATGCGCTCTTCTAGTTCGTACCTATACAAATTGAAATACTTTAGAACTTGTCCGTTCTACGCTAATTACCCTTGGCCATCGGTCAATATAACAGGAAAAAGGTATCTGAGTGCACGCGCATACCATTGATCACGCGATCAAGAAAACGGGTATAACAGTCGATTTATATTTATAATTATAACTATATATATATATAAGCACACGCGAAGAAAACACACAAAAATACACCCACACACTTGTGTATATATACGTGTGGATATATATGCATCCATATATATAAATAT
>NW_014040329.1:13225-15654 GCF_001186125.1 Sphaeroforma arctica JP610 | reverse complement strand
GAATGTATGTTTATGTTTATATACATATACATATACATAGATATATTATTAATAAAAGTAATAATAAAGAAGAAGGAGGAGAAGAAAAAGAAGAATGCCAAAAACAAATAAAAATAAAAATATGAATAATGATTATTGTATTATTATTAATAAAAGTAATAATTTTTGAATTTTAATATCGATACATTAACTGGAGCCGTATTCCTTAGTTTCTGCAATATTGAACATGCATACCTTGTCCATCACATGTAGAAGTGGGTATGCCTTGACCACATCTTCCATCGTCCACGTGTTCTTGTAGCCGTAATTGGCGGCAATCTCCTGCAGTGGACCCTGACCTACTAACAACACGTTCTTGTCGTAGAGGTTGGTATATTTCCGCATCGGCGTGTGCGAAAGGATCACTGAGAATTGTATGTTAACGATCAGAATGAACAAGGGTATATTTTAGTAGGAGCGTGCGTATATACTATAACCATGAATCTATGTCTATACTAGTATGAAAATAGACTTCCTTCTTCCTTCTGACTATCGTCCGCTATATGCGGGAATGAATATCTTGACCGATAGCTCAGAGATGCCGTCAGTATATTGTTGCACAGCTGTTAGAGTACACCACTGGCGTATGCGCTGATATAACAGTACGTGCATTGGGCGGGAATTCATTGTGTTTAACGTGTATATTTGAGGTGAGCATATCGTATTTTCTTCTGACTATCGTCCGATACTTGTGGGTCTAGTTGTCTTGATCAACCGAGAAAGCGTTTACGTGGTCGACACATACAACATGTGCGACAAGTGCCGTGCGTGTATCAGCCTTGCTTGCTTCGGACAGGTTGTATGACATAGATTCCAGTACACTGACAGTTTCGATAGTGCCACTTTGCCTTTGGGAACAAATGGTTGAGAATATCGATCTCATGTACAAGACCTACGGACTCTTTGAAGCTAGTAAGTTCTGCTACAGTGGTACACACACATATATATATATATATATGTGGCACAATTTATGCCAAAACAATACGCTTATGCCACAATCTATACTAGAAGAATATACCTGTGGAAAATCTATATCGACACAGCATATGTATGGCTTATCCTAAATTAATACCATATAATCACTCGCACATACGGAATGTACGCTTAACCAGCACCCACAGGCTACTTGATAGTACTAGCCATCGACTAGCACCTAGTGCAGCTTTATATAAGGCGTTTCATACTGCCCACTATCTTATGTTGCATATTCTCAGACGTAAAATACAGATGAGCAAATGTCCCTATAAGAGAGAGAGAGAGAGAGGTATTTTCTAGAAGATCATGAGTTTTCGGGATAAATGCTCGACAAATTCCAAATCCTCTATATTCCATAAATCAACTCACTTGCTATGCCATAAATATACACACTTTAGGCTATACCTATTGAGAGTATACTGACATGTCTGTCAGCACCAAGGGTACAGCTCGAACATTACCTGCTCCAATTGGGTCTATTCTTCTTCTTCGCACATACACATGTATAGCTAGCCATTGCCTATAGTCTAAAATTAACCAAAGAGTATACAAAAGATATCCTTCTTGTATTGCCCTGCAGGTATTTAAATCTATATTTAGCTATTCACTCCAGATCCGTCCTACCCCTCAGGTAAATCTAAGTCCAACTTTACACATGATAGCTACTACCTTTTTCCACAGGGACGTCTATATTTAGCCATTCACTGAGCTGATGAGCCTTTTTCTGTTCGGTGGAACCCCCCCCATTGGTGACGAATACGTATGGAAATCCTGACGGCAAAGAAACGTGAAAGGCTGTATGATGAGACGTCAGTCCACTGTTCATGATTGCATGCGATACACAAGAATGCATAGTGAACGCATAAATGGTAAGCGAACCTCAAAAGCACCATATACGGAAGTGGTTAATTTTTACAAGCATCATTGCATTGTAGTGAAATAGTACGTAATTAAGGGGCTCGACCTCAGGTAGGTAATAGAGAACGTTGAATTCGTGTATATGATAATCAGTAATTTGAAACTGGTTGGCATTTGAAACTGGTTGGCATTGCACGAATCAATGTCATAAAAATACTCAAAAATAATTAAATGAAGATAATAATCTCACACAGTAGAACGATGCCAGTTTTAATCTTTCACTGAAATAATTTACTTTATTTGATTATATATACATGATCCTACAAGTATTCGACTTGTGAGTGTACTGGTCGCATATTTTTCCTCCCAAATTGGCCCTCGGCAATCAGTGTGTTGTTACTCAGAAAACCCATAGCCTTTCCGGCCTTAGCTATGTTCGTATAGATACGTATACATACACATGCATTCATATGCATACATACATTATATACATATATATATATATATATATATATATATATATATATATATATATATATATATATATATATAACTAC
>NW_014040329.1:0-13205 GCF_001186125.1 Sphaeroforma arctica JP610 | reverse complement strand
ACTACTAACTACTATACTATACTACTATATATATATATATATATATATATATATATATATATATATATATACTATATATATATATATATATATATATATACATACATACATACACACACACACACATACATACATACATACATACATACATACATACATACATACATACATACATACATACATACATACATACATACATACACACACACACATATATATATATCCACTTATCAGCACTCCATTGATTTTATGAATGTTCTTGAACATGTACATACGTATAACAAAACCTTCACACATACGATTGACGTGCACAAACGCCGCATACCTTTGCTCTCAGATCCATCCTCTGCAACCAATGTAGTATTCGTGAGTATATCCATCGCCTCTCGGGCCTCGGGTATGACCGTGTCACCCCTTATCAGCACCCCATCAATATCCAGCACGAACCCAGGCACACAATCTCCCTTATTTAGGCGTACTTTTCTATCATTAGTTGAGTATAGCCTTTTATTCACCCTGCTCGTGGACGTATATCCAGGTACGCAATTTCTTGCATCAAGGTGTACTATTCTGTTCTTTGTTGAGTATAATCTTCTGTTTGCGCTATTGTGAAGTGGGGTTATAGAAGATCTCGTACTTCCAACCAGACCAGCATATGTTGCAAATACACACTTCATTGCACCGTGAAACATTATTTGCATGTGTGTAGTAATGTTGGTAGTTCTTTGCTATATCTGTTGAACAAAAGAAGGTATAACCCGTATGGGGCGTTTACTGTAGTTAAATATATACAATACCACCTATATAGATTTAAAAGATATAAATCGCGTGCAGTGCTTAGTGCATGACTTCTACTTTATCACGACACGGCCCTACCGGTTGTTTTGCTGTTTGCTTTTAGTTGGATATGTCGGCTGTATGCAAATAGATATCCCAAGAAGGGATCCAAGAGATAAACTCTGAACATGACGACATGACGACAATAAAACATCATGACAATATTTTATGTCTGCTCTCGTGTATGAATTTAAAAATTGTACGTGGCTTATAGAATGATAGGGTCAGCAGCCGCTGTCTCATTAGATCTCTGGAGCCAGACTGCCAGACTGCCAGGCTGTCAGTATGCTTTTAGAAATGATGAGCCCGCCAAAACGCTACTACTATATTTAGTATATAGATACTTCTCAAGTAGACACGTTTATTCAGTTTAATGAGCTTGACGTCATGTGTCATAACTTGCACCTCCAGACAACTCACTACCGGGTCTCATACCGTTTGCCGTTTGGTCCTAATAAGTTAAAACGCATGTTTTCGAGCATATTAACGTTTGGCTTTTAACGTTCTCGTCAGTTTGTACCTGGTACGTAGAGTTTTAGGGTTTTGTACTTTTTAAAAGGGGTACGCATTTCATACGAATATACATTTTTTTAACGTGTAGGATTTCGTTATGTATTGTTTTAAAATAGCGTTGGCTGAAGGCTCTGACTCTGAGTCTCCTCTTGCTGCTTGTTTTGCGAGATAAATATTCCTTTTCAATGTTCTTTAATTGGCTTGGTTTTAACAAAATGTACTCCTCCACTCTGCTTGTTCTCTTTTATCATGTTTTGATATTTTTGTTGCTGTATGTATCAGTTTGGTCACTTTGGTGCACTCGCGTATTGCTAGGGTTCGAAATAATTGGCATTTCTACCCGAAATATTTGGAAATTGGAAAAACGAATATACAGTGCGGATCGGGAGAACCTAAAGGAAGCCATAGCCGTCATAAAAAAAACGGCCACAATTTGACAGTCACTATTCACTATTAGAGTCCCTATGTGTGCCGACCAAAATGTGACGTAGGTGTCGGGCTCCAATACGTATATGTTTATACTTCCAAATGTTGGTACGATATCAAAACGTAATACGTTTTCACCCTGTACATGAGAAATGACCCCAAAATGACCTGTAAAAAGTTATTTTTCTACATGAAATATTGAGCTTTTTGAAATTCCGAGCCTTCCGTAGTTGCCTCGGCTTTCTTGATGAGGCGGCACGTCGATTTCTGCCCTCAAAAGTGCCAAATTCGAATTTTGAGCAAACTACCTTTTTTTTTTGAGACACAAAATCTAAAACCTGTCCGGGTGATTTTTAAGTCCTGGTCATTCTAAGCAATTTCCGCTATCTAACCCATCAATCGGACCAGTGGTTGATGGTGCCATACTTGCTCAAAGTAGGGGTGATTTTGAACCCTATCTATACGCGAGTGCACCATATCATTGTATTTTTACAGTCAAACCAGCCAAAACTCCAGCAATACTCAAACCTCATGTAAATATTTATTTCGAGGGTGGGACGGTGGTCGGTGGGTAGTTTCGGTTTTGAAAATGTGGAAAAATGGACTGTATCATGACCCTTTAGCTAGAGAAGTGTAAAATATATGGGAGAACGGACAAGTCCGTAGGACTTAACTGTGTTCGAGTTTGTCGTACCATACTTCTAAATTAAATAGCAATCTTGCTTTGTTTTGGAGGCCATATCTCAATTCCACCTATGCAAACATACCGGTCAATGATCTCACGAATAAAAATATATCGGTCAACAAAATCATTAAATATGTGACAGCAAATGAAGTGATGTGTGGTTTTTGAACTTTTGGGCGTCATTTTCTTGCGTAGCTGAAGTACAATTTCAATACGAGCAAGTTGGCACATGTTGGTAGACAAGTAGTCAGTTCATGCAATTTAAAATAGACAATGAAGACATGATATAATCTCCCACTTGTGGTCTGTGTTCATCACCGAAATGCGTATTCTACTTCTTTGTTGCTGTGCGCGTGATGTGTCTCTTGACATATAGTGTACCTACATTTTCGTATCAAGTAGAAGATTCAGATATGATGCTTGAGATTCAGATATGATACTGAGTTACAAGTTTGAAAGTTGGGGCTGTCCTGTATATATAATACAAACAGTATAAAGACGTCTGTGTAGTGGGGTTTTAAGACGGATTTATTGTGTAGTGAAGAAGCCTGGCTGTGGTCGTAGTGGCGAATTCACAGGCTCATCTTCCCACTTTCTGACTGTCTGTCCACAAGCGAACTAGCGTGCCTATTTCAGCTCGCTCCTAGTTGATATGCAGCGGAACGATCTGCTCACCTACCATTTGCAATAACGTTTGATTGTTTGTTTTCATAAAAACTACTGCATCGATTTCGATGTTTTATGATATAATAAATATGTACAATACAGTGTTGAATTGATATCTATTACTTGGCTAAAACGTATAGATTTACAGTCCAGTGAAGGAGCCTGGCTGTGGTAGTAGCGGCGAATTCACTGGCTCGTCATCCCACTTGCTGACGTCTGTCCACGTGCGAACTAGCGTGCCTGTTTCGGTTCGCTCCCAAGGCCCGGCCGGGACTCTTCGCTTTGATACATCTGAGCTCATGAAGTTTGGTGATTTGTTTTGGTTGCCGTTTTCATGCATATCTCCTAGCTCATGATTGAAATCTCTGTGCATATACTCATCGGCACGGACACGGAGCGCTACGTCCCTGATAGTAGCTTCTTTTGGTAGGTTGTAGTATTCGCGAGCGACAACTGGGGCAGGCTTGTTTTCAATTGCACCAGCATCAATTGCAGTAATGAAATCCGTATATGCAGTGACAGCCGCCTCTTCCAAATAGCCAACGAATCTGTGCGCCGTGGCAGGTGAAAACCCATACAAAATACCATAGCTTAGTGCATAAGCACCTTGGCTGAAGGTCACGAACTGACGCTCAATCCATGTGGGCTGGGTAACCTGCATCCAAATTAGCAAGTGCATGCGTTCATTCTCGGCCTCTTCTTGCAGTGGGTTGATCCATCCGTGATCGGCCTGCATTTGTCGTAATGAACGGGCGTGGCGGAAAGCTGAAGCCACAATACCCGGTACTGCCGCCAAAGTTTCTAGCGTTACTGCGTGATGATCATACTTCTCTCGGAAGAATAAGTGCATAAGTTGCTCTAGACCTTTCATAAGCCCATATGAGACTCTGTCTCGTATACCTTTCGGGTCGTAATGTGCTTCGAGGTCAGTAGCCATGGACTCTAACTGTATGTTGTTCCTCTTCATTTCCTCCGGAGTGAGCTTGGTCTGATTCTCCTTTGTAGGATCTGCGAGTTTATTGTGGCGCTCGTAGCTTCTTGCGATCAAAGTTTGTGCCTCGGGAGATATCCAGTGGTAGGGTCGGGCGCTGGCTTCTTTCGGAAGTGGATCTCCTAGCAAATTTGCAGTCACGTAGGATGCAATCAGGACTCCTCCAAAAACACCGGCTGTATACTTAGCGCCTGCGCGGGTTCTGATCATTACTGAGGTAGTTTTGGTGGCGATTTGGTGCTTTTCACGAATCTGTGGTCTCTGGGCTAGTACTAGCCGACGTGCGCCAAGTGTTGAAAACATATTTAGTTTAGGTGTGCTATTTCGTCTTGTGGATTATACTGCTCACCGTTTCAATGTTTGTCTATTTATATGTGAATTCTGTAAACTGATAGATGTTATAGTTCAAATCCGAAAATGACCCTGCATAAAATTGTTGACCGCTGTAATGGATATAGATGGTGTTGGATCCGAAAGCCTGGAAGATAGTCTGCTTTGATAGCGAAGTGTTCAAAAGTTTTGTCTGGAGGATGTAGACCTTGGAAGGGATAAAAATATGTATAGCTCCAAACCCTCCGATTGCTCGGTTGAACTAACATTTATATACATTTTATTCCCACAACTTTCATGCTTATATAATCTGTGAAGTCTGGGCTATCTTTTATAGGCCATACAACAGTGAAATACACCTTTATTGTTTTATTTTTTAAAAACAAAATAGAAGATAAGAGCGAAATCTCTTTTTGATAATATTATTTGTTTTGTATTTTTAAAAAGCAATAATGATCGTGTCCGACTGTCCGATCGGTCGGATACCTATTTAGTATTTTTAAACATGTATGTGCCTATTTTCAGGGTACCGAATAGAAGTTGAACGTAAACGCATATATAAAACGTTGAAACGTTTATAATAGGATCAAACGATTAGACCTATAAAATGCATCTAATATACAGCGGACCGTAAATAGGAATAAAGGTTTAACGTAAATGTATATTTATTTGATTTATAAAAGTTTTAACGGAAAACGGTTTGAGCTGTATTAGTTAACGAGCTGGGTTATTGTTTTTATATATTTTTGTATCTAAAAACAAATAAAAATAAAAATACAACAGATACATAATACATACGCGGTCGCGACAGAATGTGGTATTTTGTTTTTAAAAAACAAATACGCAAATAGACGGAAAGTGAGCCGGTGAGGCCGACAGCTTTTCTCATATATTTTTTTGCTTGTTTTGTTAAAAAAACAAAGAAAACAAACCAAATATGATAAAAAATCATAATATATTTAATCCCTTAGTTCGGATATCTGTCTCACTTTAATATCTGTCTCACTTTATAACGGGTATTCGGTCACCCTAATCTAATCTCAAATATTCCTCCCTTTACTATTGTCTACCTTCTCCCAAGGATTGAGGAGCTATAGTTTATCTTCTTGGTACTGGCTAGCCTAAGAGCAGTGTAGTAATCCCTATTTAAGGAACCAAAGTCTATGAGGTAGATGGATTTTAAATTTAATTAGTTTCATTTAGGATAGAAGTCTTCTTGTAAACAAGGGATGGATCTTACATAGCTTGGGTATACTCCTACGGGCTTATAGGGAGAATAGTTTAATTATTATGTAGGGTGATTAATCTACTAGAGGAAGATAAGCTAGGTCGTTCAGTTAAAAGGAAGTCACCTGCGTAGGAGGATGTAGAGGAAGGAAACTAATCGATTAGAAGTTTCATAGATGTGTTAGTGGAATACTGATATATGTGTTGTATGCTTATTCTTTAGTGGACTAGGCTATGTATAAATCGTCTAGGGGTAGAAGTAAATATATGAAATGGAATATTGATTGGTGTTAGGCATAATATGTATGATATGGTAGAATAGTGTATTGGACAGGAGAAGGTAGATGAAGTTCTAGTATATAGAGGATGTAGATTACAAATATGATTTATATTGGGTATTGACGGGAGGTGTTGCTAAGCCGGTGTGGTATATAAATGTATGTGTGTTGGTGGGATACCTGTCTAAATAAGTAGACATGTGTTATGAATAAGAGTTATAGGAATGATAGTGATGTATTACATATGTAATGTTTCGGTCGTACGACCGGGGACATACTCCTCTGTGATATATAATACAGCCTACAATCTTCATTGGTGATTCAAATATTCTATTGACCATTCCATTGGCCCCCATTTATGTTTGGGAACAAAATTATGAACTTTGCCATCCCAAAATCGGAGTATTCTCATCGATACGGTGGTTATTATTACCAGTTCTGTGAAAATTTGTCAAACGCAGGGTCATAATCTCAGCACGTATTATATGACTTTGTGTGACCCGCGATGTTTCTGGGTTCAGGGCAAGTTTCAATTGGATATCGTAAACTCAGCCTATAAAATTGACTGGATGCCCCGCCTAAGGAATTTGCACTACCTACTGGGTCGTACATTATGAACACAGAGAACAACACGAGAAAATATAGTATTGTAGTGCACAAAAACACGCTAAATCAGTATGCAGCTTACTATAATCATGCCTAGTGCCGAGAACCTAGTTGTATACAACGCCATCACGTGTAAGTTCTTGCAATGGTTCAGACCCAACTATGATTTTGAACAACATCCTAATTTAAAGGACGATAATGCAGAACTCCGAGAAATACTCTTGGCCATTTAGCAAGATCGAACTTTCGTATGGAGTACAAGTTCCTGGTCCAGACGATCGACCCACACTAAAGAGATCCAATGGTATACTATTTGATAAGAAAGCAATATCTTGGTATATGCCGCGCAATAACATGGAATGGGATCTAGTTGAGGAAACAGGGAACCCCACGAAATCACCGCAATTGAACACTCTCATCAAACAAGTGACAAAGTTTGAGCTCAGAGGCGAAGGTGCATTGGAGAAGATCGTATCGATAGGACACAGCGCTCAAGATGCTATTGATAAAATTGAAACCGCTTATGGCATGCAACTATCTGTATCTGCTATATGTCGAGCGCTAAAGAACAACAAAGAACTTACACAAGTGCAACCAAACCCACAACAACAGCAGCAAATGGGCTAAATTCGCCCCATTGTACATATAAATGAAATAAATTTGAAAAAGTATAAGTATGGGACCTGTGCTAGAATCTGTGTATTTCTATTGGTGAAATTTTGGTCATACTGAGGGTCATACACTTCCTATATATTTTCGTAACAGATATTTGCTTTGAGCTAGAAGGCTATTTGTTTTAAGAAAAGAGGACCGGATTGAGAGTCACTCTGGACTTCTGAGGTCATTATAGAAATATTTATTTTCAAAAAATAAAATGTATTTATGTGTATGTACAGGACAGTCATACCTCTTTATATGTCCAACTCTTTAAGGTGTCTACCTCTTTATATGTCCAATTTCTATTTTGGCCAACCACCTATATATGAGTCAGGTCTTTTTAGGCCGGTCCTGCAGCCTGCTCTTGGAGGTTTTAGGGTTTTTCATGTGTGAATATTTCACCTTTCACCTCAGCTTGACGGTAGCTTTATCTGTAATACATACACTAGAGTACGTACTACAATCGATCCTGATGGGAGACACTTCCAGTGGTGAACGCTGTTGTGCGAAAGGATGCACTACAACGCACCCAGAGGGTAGTGTACACAAGTGTGCTGGTTGCGATCGAGGTATGCATGCCTTTTGTGGCGTACATCTTGGTGTGAGGGGCACGGCTCAAATTCAATCGGTGGCTGCCTGTCTACAGATAAATGCCAGCCACCGAATGACATGTGGGAGTCTGGTTTCACTAATAACAGACGGACAGAGCCAGCAGTGGTGAGTGAATACACTGGGGCGCGAGGAAAGCCTTGGTATAATAGCAACAGAGACAGTCAATCAGCTTCTATTGTGCCCTGGCCTCTGTACCTGTTTTTATATGAGTGCTGGGGGGTATGTGAGCTCCCCTTGAACCAGTTCACTCCATGCATTAATGTAGGAATCGCGCAATGAGGTTGCCATCGACTACTATCAGACATCAGACTGAGAATACAGATATTACTGTTAAACACGATGATTAATATTGTAATCCATAAAGTTGAAACAACGGGCACGCCATGGTCCTTGAATAGTTAATTCAGTGTTTTACTGTGATTCCTTGTAACAAGACCTCCGCAATTCCGATGCGAGTATAAAGTTAAGTGGTCACGGGCAACGTGATGTGTTGATTCTTATTTTTTTTGTTGATAAAATACACATATGCAAATGCAAATGTGAAAATAGAAATTTATAATTAACAGATTCACTTTTTAGGGAAGGAGCCTGGCGGTGGTAGTTGTGGGAAATTCACTGGCTCATCATCCCACTTGCTGGCGTCTGTCCACGTGCGCAATAGTGTACCTGTTTGGGTTCGCTCCCAAGGCCCGGCCGGCACTCTTCGTTTTGAGAAATCTGAACTCATAAAGTTTGGTGATTTGTTTTGGTTGCCGTTTTCATGCATATCTCCCAGCTCGTGATTGAAATCTCTGTGCATATACTCATCTGCACGGACACGGAGCGCTACGTCTCTGATAGTAGCCTCTTTGGGTAGGTTGTAGTACTCTCGAGCGATAACTGGTGCTGGCTTGTTTTCAATTGCACCAGCATCAATTGCAGTAATGAAATCCGAATATGCAGTAACTGCCGCCTCTTCCAAGTAACCAACGAATCTGTGCGCCGTGGCAGGCGAAAATCCATACAAAATACCATAGCTTAGTGCATAAGCACCTTGGCTGAAGGTCACGAACTGACGCTCAATCCATGTGGGCTGGGTAACCTGCATCCAAATTAGCAGATGCATGCGTTCATTCTCAGCCTCTTCTTGTAGTGGATTAATCCATCCATGGTCTGCCTGCATTAGCCTTAACGAACGGGCGTGGCGAAAAGCTGAAGCCACAATACCCGGCACTGCCGCCAAAGTTTCTAGCGTTACTGCGTGATGATCGTATTTCTCTCGGAAAAACAAGTGCATAAGTTGCTCTAGGCTTCTCATAAGCACATATGAGACCCTGTCTCGCACGCCTTTCGGTTCATAATGTGCTAAAAGGTCAGTAGCCATAGATTCTAACTGAATGTTATTTCTCTTCATCTCCTCCGGAGTGAGCTTGGTCTGATTCTCCTTTGTAGGATCTGCAAGTTTATTGTGGCGCTCGTAGCTTCTTGCAATTAAAGTGTGCGCTTCGGGAGAAATCCAGTGATATGGACGGGCGCTGGCTTCTTTTGGAAGTGTATCTCCTAGTAAATTTGCAGTCACGTACGAAGCAATCACAACTCCTCCAAAAACACCAGCACTGTATTTAGCGGCTGCGCGGGTTCTGTTCCAGATTGAGATTGTTTTAGTGATCTGGTGCATCTCACGTACCTGCAGTCTCTGGGCTAGTACTAGCCGACGAGCGCCGAGTATAGAAAACATGTTTCGTCTCTAGGCCCTATATGTTGATTTTGTAGCTAGATTCCTCAATGCCTCGACGTCTGTCTCTTTATATATCAATGCCAAAAACTTGAACTCATGTTGAACCCGTTGTTCCCTGCATAATGTTCGTTGACCGCTAAAAACGTTCCCGACTCTAATGGACCCGGAAACCTTTGAATTTATGTTTGTGGGGCTGCGTTTCGCACAATTCTGCTTTGATAGCGTAATAAATCGGCTCGTACCTGGTAAACGACATGGTCTTTATAAGAGTATAAGAATATGTCTTGACATTTTTTTCTTCATATTTTCGGACGTGTCTGTAGTTTTCGCGACATCAGTTATGTTCCTGAAAGTTGCTGAATAGGGTCATCTCAAAATATTATAGAACAAAGTGACGGTCCTCTCGGCTATTTCATTTATTTTCATTCATTTTCCTGTCGTTGTCGTTTACTAGGCCAAAAAGTCAGGGAAATACTAAGAATATATAATTTCCTCTCTAATTATGCCCTCTTTCCCCCAATTTCATACCAACAATTAACAGAAAACATTAAACCAACAAGTGAGTAGCATATCCAGAAGTCCAAAATTGCCTAAAATAGTATATGTATTATAAAATAGTTTTTTTGTGTGCAAAATAAGTGGCTCCTGCGGCGGAACTGGAAATACATTCCTAGCGCAATCGCCTTTTATAGAAAGGGAATTTCCATAGTAAAAATTATATATTTTTTTATATTGAGAAAGCCAAAACCCGAAACTCAGAAACTGAGAGCCGAAAGTGAAACCGCCGTTCAAATTTTAGTTTCGGACCGGCCAAGCCACGGGCCAACCCAACCTCTCTACTAGTAGAGAGTCTCTCTCTACTAAATGCGCAAGTAGGCGGTTGGCTTGAGTTTATTATATTTATTACTATATGGGGCTGGTCAATATTTGAGTAGAGCGAGTATACCAATAACCAAAGGCCGAGGTTCACGCAGTCTAATTGTAGATTTTATTTAGATTCTAGATAGTAAAGACTAAAGGCTATGTCCAACGTCCATTCCGACGTTTGTGCTCTACAGGCTACAGTATTTATATGATGGTTGAGTAATAGGGTCGACGATCATTTCTTAAATCATCACTCCGCCTCCATCATTCAGACACTATTGTACGCATTACTCATGTTCTACTCTTGGAAACACCGTTCAATACGAAGCCGCAGTTTGCAATCTAGATTCTAGGTAGTGGAGATTGTGACGGTACATGATGGTCGACTAATAGGGTCATTTCTCAACCATTATTCAGACCATCATTCAGATACTATTGTACGTGTAATACCCGTGTTTTCCTCTCTACTACACTGTCCTGTTAAAAATCTACAATCGATAGTAAAATCGGTCAGTTCTGCACCATCTCACATAAGCGGTGTTGGCGACAGGTTCCTCCAAATTATGAATGATTTGATGTCGTTTTAGACAAAGGTTTCCGATTTCTATTGCGAAACACCATATTAGCGAGTCTTTTATAATCGTACATCTTTAACGTAATTGATAATTCTGTTAGCAGTACATATTGTTAACAACTAAGGTTTTAATGTTTTTGTACTGTCATACTAATTCGGTTCGGTGTAGTTTTTATTGATTAAAAGTGAAGTTCCTTTTCGGTTTGCGTTCGACCCATGAAAGTAGCGATCGAAGGGCGAGTATCGCATGTATTAGTAGCAGTTTCTCTATAAAAATTACAAAAAGATGGTTTACAGGTATAAATACAAGTAGATTCTTCGTAAATGGAGAAGATATCATATTCCTCAATTGAATAAACACAATAAAACATGATATTATATGGCTGGGGCGCTCGTACGATTATAGGTCTCAATTCGCGTATTTAACTCACGGTGAACATATTGAGCATTCTTTGCGTCACCGCAAAGCCCCCGAAGACATTGACAGATGCGATAATAGCAGCTGCCAAACCAAGGCACGATCCTGTGTTATCTAATGCGCCGCCGATGAGCTCCAGTCCCGAGATGATGACCACGCCGGAGATGGCGTTCGTAACACTCATTAGAGGAGTGTGTAGGGATGGATGCACATCCCATACAAGCTGTTGAGTAAGTGCGGGTTGTGGTATTAATGGGGGGGGGGGGGGGATATACTGAGGACACAATACATAGCTATGGAAGGCATTCTATGTTGAAGAAAAAAACGCCGAGAATTTACCAATATTCTAGTCTGAAGGTATATACTAAGGTGAGCGTACAAGGCTACCATCAAATCGGGACTAAAAATATACTGCCGTTTAAGCCCAAGGCTAGCCAAAACCAGGCGTAATACTCGACCACACCCGTACATACTACCTCGTTTATATTCAACACTGACTAAGAACTTACCATATACGTAATCCACAGGCCAAAACACTATTGAACATAGCCTGACATTTCGAACGTCCCTTACTGCGTGCATATAAAGTGCGTCAATTGTATATACTACATTCTAAGCACATACCATGTATCCCAATCCGCAAGCCAGAACAAAGATCAGCATACGAGCCTGCCACTGAACGGGCACTAGGAACCCCAAGCCAATCATTAGCAGAGCTAACAGCAGCCAATGAAGAAGTGCTCTCATGAGCGGCGACAGCAACGGAGTCTTCTTAGGCTTCTCCTCTGATGTTTGTGAGAGGAATGGTTGCTGGTGTGAGTGGTGAGGCAGGTTCGCGCTGGTATTCTGTGAGCTAGGATACTGGTTGCAGATCTGTATTCCCAAGGCCTGCCGGCTTTGTGGGTATCGATTGAAGCACAGACAAGTATTTAAGCAACACGTCGCGTACTTGTGGATGAGTGCAGCTTGGACTTCTGTCCAGATGCCACTATAAAAACGATTGTACTTCGTAGCACATATGCGACGTAGGTATTGCCACTGCACATAAAAATAAAACCGAGTACCATGGGGGATCCAATTTGCAGTGGACAACCCAAACACGTAACACACGTCTGTACTTAAATAGATCAATTCAGACCGCACACAACGGCTCGAAATCTTAGCCATGGCTGCACATAGGGCGAAACAGGTGCATTGGTATGTAGGGCAGGTACATAAGCAATGACACATCCCCTGAACAGACGTGCACAAGGCGAAAGGGCTTGCACAGGTATAAACTCTATGCTTCAGACTATTCGTGTGCGAATCAAATGGGAATGTACTGTACTACATGTTTGCGACCCTGAATGATATATCACGCAACTGTCTAAAGCATTACACTCTGAAGCATCTAGCGCTCTGATATACTTTTTGAAGTGAGTCTTGTAGCTGAGACTGACAGAGACGACAGCCGCTCGATACAACTATAGCACATAGCCTCCACCACTCTATAAAGCTGCGTTTATAACACTTTTACAATTCATCACTTCATAAACTTGCTTTAGGACATGTCTATCGAAAAAGCCGCACCAAACAAACACAAAGAGGTAACACACTTTCTCCTTCCATCACTCCGTAAATTTGTCTTGGGACACCTTCAAAAAATTTATACCACACAAACACATACGTCTGTTAGTTTAATGAAGCACAGAAGAAATATTCACCAAGGTGTATTGCATTTAAAGACAATGCTTCTATATCGATGTGCCCATTTTTTACGTGAAGTTACCCACACACACACACAACACCTACATACATGCATACA
>NW_014040330.1:107782-109271 GCF_001186125.1 Sphaeroforma arctica JP610 | reverse complement strand
TACTATATATACAACTACCTATCAGGCAAGTTTAATTGAAGTGTACACCATTTTCATTCTTATAGTAGCTATTGCTGTCTGTACACATAGATTGCGAGTAGGGTAAAACGAGATTTTAAAAAATCACACACAGCGGTATGTTTTCTATCCACATTGGTGTCTGACATAAGATTCTACAGCAAAAACTCAAATTAGTAGTGTGCCTTTATGTAGCTGTAGATAGAATCTGAAATAACTAAGAGCAAGACGAGAGCTGGGATGTGAATAGAATCTCAATAGCATGTCTTGCTGTAACTCGGTAACTACAATCGTATTTTCTACAAAAAGCGGAATGCGCACGTGCACTTGCATCACATATACACACGACAAAAGCACGTCAATTTAACGATGCCTCTTAAGTCAGTGAAACTTGAAAGAACTACGACTGCCTGAATTGTATTAATAGTACATCATATTGATCACAAGACAAGTATATTATTCGTTTGTATAGTATCCCAGCTTGTTGACAACATGTGAAGATTGATACACAAATGAGACTTGAGATATCGCAGTTATTGCAACGTATTGATGGTCCTTTTAGTACTCAGGTAACATCTAGCTTAATCTCCAAATTTTGGAAGGTTGTTATGCACACAGTCTCTGGGAAATGTGAGACGGTCGATATATTCGACTTGTTCGATAGTTCCAACACACCTTGACCTGCATCAATATAATCCCAAAAATCTCTGTCTTTTCGTCATTCGTGTATGTAGAGAAATCAGCTCCAATATTCTGCAGATGGACTATTAAGTCTGCATAATTGTCTTTCATCTTGGTATAGTAGTATTTATCAGACAGAGGCACACAGAGTGGTGACCTCTTTGGAAGGGATTCATTTGCGAATACACCTTCGAAAAGGCCTTCAACTTGGGATTTCTCAATCTTGCCGGATGTCATGTTGACAAATATAAACGTGCTAAGAGGAAAAAATGGAGCTCAGATATTTAGGTACCTTGCAGTTATACACCTATAGGTATTTATATTGAACGTCTTGTGCGTAAAAGTGGAGCCGAATGCCCCCCGTGAAACCTTTCTTTTGTTTGTATTTCTAAATATGTATATTATGTAACCTGACATGTGTCAGTCTGTCAGACTGCCAAACAAGTGTCAACATCGTGGATCATCGTTACCAGTTAAAATCGTCTTTAAATGATACAAGAGTAAATATTCATTCAATTATAACAACGCGAAACATCCTTTAGTATATATATATATCACTTATGATTGGTTTATATATTAATTTTAAGAACTATAGCAACGGTTCGAGCTGCATCGTGAATTCGTAATGGATCTCATAAATATTTGGAAGTTGTGCGTACTATTTATAGTAGAATGTAAAATATATATATATATATATATATATATATATATATATATATATATATGTATCAGACGAAGTCAGAGTCAAAGACTCGAGTATTTGTTTTGTCGTTTTTTGAAAATAAAATAG
>NW_014040330.1:100085-107152 GCF_001186125.1 Sphaeroforma arctica JP610 | reverse complement strand
ATGTATCAGACGAAAGTCAGAGTCAAAGACTCGAAGTATTTGTTTGTTCGTTTTTTTGAAAATAAATAGTTTTAAAATGTCGACTCTTTTTTCCAGTATCAAAATGCGGGAAAGGGGGCTGGTCAAATGTCAAAACTCAAATACCACAATAAAAATTATAAGGGGGTAGGGACTAGAATATATACTGCCGGGCCTGGGGTGACACTTGACAGTGGGTCTCAGGCTAACCCAATCCGTTAAAAAAGGATACAGTAGTAGAGCGTAAATGCGTATTTATTCGATTTATAAACTTTAAAACGTTACGGGTCATTCAAGCAAGAGTCTACCTATGCAAAGAATTTAGCGGGCATCCCGTATGTAAAGTATCTGGAAAGTTCCCATGCACCCGTAGTGACAAATATGGGGCCATTCCAATATAAACATTGGGAATAAACGTTTATATATTTATTTTTGTTCTTTCGGTGAAGTGTAGAGTGAGATTTGACAACAGTCGGAATTCGGAACTCACAAGAAGTGACGTGTACAAGAGATTTTTCAATACAATACACAGAATCCAGTTACCCGTGGACAACTAATACCAAAACATCGACGGCACTCGGCAGTGTGGCAGGGTGACAATCTGAGAGTGAGACCTCTGCACAGAAATAAACTACATGTATATAAAAGGTTTGGGCTATATAGTTTAAATATACAGTTGGACACTGGTATTAGGAGATAACATAAACCAAGTCGGACAATATGGTGAAAGCCTCAGGGATCAAGCCGAGTTTTGCTCAGTTTGTAGCGCTTATATTCTTTTGCTGGCTGTCATACCGATTCGGTCAGTTGGAGCCTATGGACTCCGCGTCATCCGGATCCGATGGTGAGCAAGATATAGACTCGCTTGCAAACCGGCAGATTGTGTATAAGACCATCGTGTCAACCGTCACTACAACGGTCATGCGCGAACCAACGGGGATAGTGGCGTTGGGAGAAGACAGCAAAGTATACACACCTCACGAGGGTTATCCTCACATTGTGTATGATTTCAACGATTTCTACGATCCCTGGGACCAAAAGAAGAAGCGCGAGCCTACCAAATCACTTGTATGCCTGACATACAGTCCGCAAATCGAGTCTATGGTAGTCGCCTGGAAATCCTGGTCAGATGGGGGTTTGATGGACGAAATGACAGAGATTCTAGTATTTATAAACATGGAAACCACGGAAGGAAGACAGCAAGTGATGGACCTCGTGGTTACAGTTTCGGCAGAGAATCAAAAAAAGGTGAGGGTTATAGGTGTGGAGAAAAATGTGCCCATTATGGCTGCAATCAATTGGGCGGTAGGTAATGCTACCTCGGATGTGGTACTGTTCATGGAGAAAGACTTCCGTCTGATTGAGCCTAAGGACCGTATGAAGCAGGCAATAAACGATGGTGTTACTCTGCTTATCAGCAATGAGGCTACTGTGATTCGCTACAGACACAGAAGGACACCTGGAATTCCTAACACGGCCGAGGACTACTACGGGGGTCGCGAATATATGATCAAGAATCGTCAGCCTAATCTTGTGTGCTATTCGTATTTCTGGCTGGATAACATTGTAGATTACTACCCCGACATCATGTGGAAGTGCGGTCCGGGCGAGAGATTTTTCTGTGCCAGAGGAAACTATTGCGGCTGGACGAATAATCCGGGCATGTTCTTACGGTCTTGGTTCGTCAACACCTACAAACCCACTTTTGATTACTTATGGACTCAGCCGAGAGAAGAGGTCAACTCTCACCTGGAGTTCAATATGGATTGGTGGCAGTACATGTGGAACAGGCGCACACACGTGGTTGCGCTGGGCGATGGCTTATTCGAACACAAGGAAGCTGCCGAACACGGAGAGTCCCCGCAGTCATGGTTTGACGAGCAAATGTTTAAGAATATTGAACCTAAATATCACGTAGCTTGGCTGACTGACGAGATTAGGCAGCGTAAGAAAACACTAGATTTGTATCTCAACTTCGCAGATATGCACCAATATCCCCCTGAGTTCAAACCTGAAAAGATGGACGATGTGCAGCTGAAGGAAGCCGTGAAGTATGCAAATCAGCCATACACCAAAATAGCCCTGTAAGCGTTTTGAATTGACGTACGGTAGTATGGTAGGTCACCATTGGTTACATAATTCATACCCATACAATTATCATGTACGTGAAATCAAGCATCGTTGTGGTTCATCGCACGCGCAGATGATGGTTTCAACAATTAGTGATGTCCCGACGCTCGAAGCCACACAATGGTCGTACATCTCGGGCGTTGTGATTAAGAATAGTTTGCTTCCTAGTAAACTTGAGATAACGAAACATGGTGAGTTTTGTTTTCCAAATTAATAAAGTCAATCAATAGTCGGAGGACAAAAAGAACTTGTAGTTGCTGATGCACATTTGCACATTGCTATCCGTGTGACCATGCTCCTACCTGTCGATAGTATACTCTCTAGTAAACTTGGGGCACCGAAAGTTGTTACGTTTTGTTTTACAATTAATAGAGTCAATCAATAGTCGGGGGGGGAAGAACTGGTAGTTGCTGATTTGGCCATGCTCCTATCTGCCGATGAGTGTGAGCTATCCAATGAGACAAGCAACTTACTGCATCAAAGTCAGATTTAGTCTACGCAACAGCGCAAGCTAGTATGTGGTTGCTGATCTCCGTATGATATTGCGTGTGCCGCTCAGCCTTGCCCAGCGATATTGTCGCATCGGCGCCTCCAGCTATTTTCTTGGGTGACGGGGGCAGCATTGAAGTTCGGACCCTATGAATCTCTAACTCGGAGTGACGAGTGTAGTCTCGTTCTTCTCCCGCAGTTAAATCGTACTGTATTCGCATGCCGATTCGTGTTCGGGATTCCTACTTACTTTTCTGGAGGGGCAGTTGATTGTCGGTGAGGCTATACAATAAGTACCAAAGATTGAGTACCGATCGAGACTGCCTATCTGATAGTTCGGCAACATAACAAAAGAGCCATCGGCTTCGAAACTCATGAGGTTTTATGAATGCAGAGCTCGCTTTATATATAAATGTAATCATGATCAGATAATATGTGATTTGAGTGCATACATGGCTTCTTGACATAGTTGCCATGTTTGATATTGGTACGCGTGTAAGCGGTGTACGATCGTATATAAATTCGGGGGTACTTACAAACTTGCTATTATTCGACATGGTTTAATCCATTTCAAAACCGAGATATGTTCGTCTGAATATTTGATTAAACAGTGCAATTACCAGAGTTTGAGACTGTCAGGTTGAACAGCAATACTGTGAAAGGCAAGCTTGAATTCCATGGCCTCTGTACATGCAAGTAATTCAGATAGATACACACGTATTTGAAGCATACACCATTCATTTATTGAAGTAAAAATTGTCTCATCTTGCTGCATATTAGAATTTACCATGTGCTACTTGCGGGCAAATACAATTACGGTACATTTCCTCGTGCAAGGTCATGTATGTATGCTTCTTGGGTCGTCTATAGATTGATTGCATTTTTTAACAAAGACGAAGTGTCGCGCAAAACATACCCTCATGATTCGTATGTGTGGCGACATTCGTATTCTGCAATATATTCTCTTCCTTGCTCACACTCGAATTTATCGATCTACTTGCCCACGAATAAGCGTACATACTTCGTATAAATAAGAAAACTTGTATACCTGTGTCTATTCTGCATCGTATGTAGAAATTTGTGAATGCAAGGCTGGGGGCAATTACTATTACCCACATATACACTTACATGTCAGCATACCAAACTATCAAGCGGGTCTAGGACCCATTGTATAACTATACAACTCCTAGTAAATCTGAGCATTTTATAATCTGGTGTTTCTATTTCATTCCACCTATACTAAACTTTCGTTTCTTGTCTTAAATCGGAACCTTATCAGAGCACCGGCCAGTTCAAACGTTCTAGCCCCTGTCTTGATACTCTACTCTCTTGCCATCCCTCTTTGGTCCTCCGTGATAGGCCCAATCGAATATCGCACAGAAATTTGCAGTATTAGTGAAGCCCTCACAAGTTTTGTCTTGTGATGTAGACTCCACACAAGCGTTATCATTGTTCATGGCCATAAACAACTGTGGGTACCTGTATAGAGAGATGGAAAACACGTTCTCCTCCGTCCCCATGTAACCGTCTTTTAGATGTTGTCGCATAATATTCTCGTACACAGCAGCGACCATTTCAATAGATTCTCGCTTACCCCCAAATACGCCCCCTCTGCACACTTTGTGCTGTGAATGCTCCGGTAAGTTTAGCCACTTCATAAATTCCGCGTTTACAAACCCGTGTGTCTCTCCCGACGGCCCGTAGAAAAAGTGGGTGGTCAGGAACTTCTGCATGTGCTCCTTGAAGATACCCATATTCTTGGTGATCATCCGGTGAGGATCCATGCACATATGCTTCGCGTCCACAAATAAAAATGATTTTGTATCGAAGTGATTCAATCGCGCAGCTATGCGAAGCATAAAAATCTTGTACATAACCACCGTGTTGTAATTCTTTAGAGTACTTTGAGGTGATTTCGCCAGCCAGCCATCCTTCCCATATATATCACTCCATTTGGGGTCGGTGCGGATTTTCTGCATGTCCTCATGTGCATCCCCATACCACTTTTCCATCTGATCCAATTCCAAAGGAATCACGCGCAAGTTGACAACCTTCTCGAAAACAAATTCTCTTATTTGCTCAGCAAATTCACGCGGAAGAAACAATATTTTGGGCATTGGACTCATCAGAAAATTCGCTTTAAGTCCATCAATATACTGACTGAAAGGCCGTTTAAAGTCGCTTTTCACCAAACCACCCCTACCGAGGTCCCATAGTCCAGTAACTAGAGTTACTTCTCCTGTTGGATAGCTCTCATCTATGTACTTACTAGTCTTCGATAGTATGTAATTGTTTTTAGCGTCCACTCTCGATCGGCTATCCAGTCCTTCTTCGTTACCTAAGCCTTGTGCCTCATAGTACGCTGTTTCAAACTTAACGCGCAAATCGCCTCCATCGTTGGGTCCATAACCAAGGTAGTAGGTATCAGTGAGTCCAGCCTGATTAACACTACCGCCAGCAGGTATTGTGGAGATTATTGGTTCTCTAGATTGGTATGTGTTTTGTGTATCGATAACATATCTCTGCACAGTTTCAACACCGCTATGTAAGCCTGAGTGTAGTGCATTCAGAGCATCACGTGCTTCAGTGTTATCTTTCTGAGTTAGATGCGTTATCGTATACACTACACAAGCACAGAATACAGCCTTCAAAGCGATGTTTCCAACTTGCGCGGGCCTCATATCTATTATATTCGTATGATGGTGCTCTAATAACGATATGGGACGTAGCGAGTATGCTGTGCAATCATCTTCAACTTTATATGTATGTGTGGAAAATAAAATAGATCATAAGAGAAATGAAGTCTGAACCGTGGAGAATTTAAAGAAAACAACCCCTTGTCTGTCGGTAAATTATACCAGGTGGTTTGATAATTTCACAAAACAGAAAAATGTTTTTAATTTTTAGAAGGCTATGTATGAGAAAAAAATAATACAATGCACTCAACCTTGTATCAGGCGTGATGTACTGCTATACGCTCACTGTATATTTAACCCAATACCCGTTTTGCACGATGATATACAAACGTTGAAGAATATATCCTCGACTCTACCTAGCGTTATCCCGTAGATAAAGATTCGTAGCATGTTGAGACATACACTGTGCATCAGTGTTAATCGGTGTAGATTGACAGGTGTAGTGTAGGTGAGTGTCATAGCAGTAGCCTGTTCTTGACTCATTGATAAGCACAACGTGTGAAGGAGAGACAGCGTAGGAGTTTTTTCAGGCTGCCCACACATTGATTCCAGTGACACGCGTTTCGCCTGGGAAATTGTATATTACCTTACAACAGTCAATATATCCCACAACTGTCGCTTTTGTACCTGTTGGCCCATACAGCTGTACACAAATTACTCTGAGATTGAAGAACGTCATTGATACCAAGTGTAGATGGTGATACTTTACCTTCTAACAATGAAAGTATACTATTCTTAGATTGGTATATGCATCAATACACCTTATTGGGATAGCATAGTATTGCCTCCATTATATCGTCGGGGCGTTTGGTGGAAGTGACATCAAGAGAGGGTTCGGTATCCGGTGGAATCACGTACGGGTTTGTAGAGTTGAATATGGCCTCAAAGTAGCCAGCGATGTAATAAACCGGGCCTCCACATTTGACACTATGTATAAACGTACTCTTAAGCAGTACGCAAATTATAAACGTACTCTTAATAGTACGAGGAACTTAAGTTTCCTAAATATACTCTTAATAGTACGAGGAATTTAAGTCTCCTAAATGTGCCCTTAATAGCACGAGGAACTTAAGTTTCCTAAAATGGTTTTTAATGGTTTCATTAATTAAACCTTTTCCATTTAACATATCCGATATTTGGATGAGGCCATTAAAAGGCCTCAGTAAAATACCAAACATAAGATTTGGTCTAGTTCTATTAATAAAGCTTTATTTACTTTCCAATTTGTATTAATATCTGAATACTTCGGTAGCGAGATGGCTCAACCGAATATAGGTTTCTATGGACTATTAACGTTGCGTAGTTGATCCTCTGATAAGCCAACCAGATGTGCCAGTCTGATGAAGGTTAAGTCGGTAATTCTTGATAGTGGCAAGCTATTGGTTAAGACAATAACTAAAGACGTCAAGAGTATTTCTATTTTTATTTCTTGTTTCTAAAGATAAGATTTTATGAGTCTTTCGGATTCGTCCCATAATAAAGCGACAACGAAACACTAAATAAAAACCCTTCGGCGGAAACAGTACTGAGAGGATTATATATAGGCAATATCTCAGCCTCACAATCCCTCAGAGTATTGCTGTTTTCACGAGGCAAACCTAACTTTATTAAACGTCTCATTTCGTTTATTTATATCGATATTTACACGATATATAGAATTTACCTACGCGTTATTTATTCTAAGGCAATAGTATCGCCTTTATTAGACGGAATCTTACAGCGAGGGCAGCGCCT
>NW_014040330.1:73362-87055 GCF_001186125.1 Sphaeroforma arctica JP610 | reverse complement strand
TGGAAGCATAGGTGAATTTGTAGACTTATATGTATACACACCATCACATACGTCACTGAAAGAAATGAGTCACAGCAAGAAAGAGAGCTATGTTAGCTGGGTAACTTATACGGAGATGCAACTGGAGTCAGTCTGTACATACGAGACCATTGTAAAGAGAATACGTTTTATTGAAGATACTACAGATGATTTAATACCGAGTGGTGAAGCGGTTCAGACTGCAAAGTTTGTATGTACAATTCTACGAGAGCGAGGTGATCATCTATTATACAACAATGCGACCGACAAAGAGCGATACGTATTTTATTACTTCCTCGCCGAGCAAATAGAAATGCTTGAGTCGAATCGATGTAGAAGAAGGTTCCTTAAAAACTCTTTCGTACTAGCATATGCGCAGCAACTGCACACACGCTCATCAGGGAATTACAAAAGGCTTCGAGAGAATTCGCATTTCATCTTTCTCCCAAACGTAAGTACAGTTTTCTCCCAGTCCAACAGTGATGCCTTACCCGCAGATTTTGCAGGCGCAGGTTCTGCCCACGCTGCAGTGATGTCCAGTATAGTGCATATGAAAGCGAGTAAATCTGCACAGAACTACCCGGATAAAGAATTGAGCAAAATAGCATACACTCGTAGTACAGTGTATGCACTTCATCTAGATGAAGTAAACATACGTCCCACCAACCTATCCACAAATAAGACTGGTTTCTTTGGACCAGCTTATAATAACCCCGATAGTATGCAAGTATATTTAATGACACCATTAACGGGCAAAAAAGGATCACTTAACTTAATGGCAAGACCAGTTTCCAAAATGACTGGCCAGGAATTGTTGACGTACACTGAAGAAGCTTTTACAAAGAGCCAAGAAGCGGGTGCAATCGGTTGTCCTATTATTTTCGATGGATGCAGTGTAAACAGGAAAGCAACGAGGTGATTAGTACTGAAAGACACGAACCCGGAACCTCCAGGGCGACGTTTAGCGCTGCCCCAGCAAAAGTTACCAACGTCTGTGATGAGGAATGGGTTGAGGCTATTTTCTTTCTTTTGTTTGATAACATCGTTAAGTGCATCAGGAACAATTTAGTACGTAAGGGACATATCTTCAGATACCCAGAGATAAAACTATCTGCTGGATATATACTACTTGCCGGCGTTTGCGATATTGCATGGGTACGTAGACTATATCAAAAATACAAATCCAAGCTATTCTCGCCTATGCGTATAAATCGAGTGACCGTGTGGCCAAGCAACCTCGAGAGACAACAAGTGGCGCCCGCGCTACTACTGTTTTCTACAGAAATATCGATGGGACTGAGACGAGAGTTCGGAACGAGTGCGTCAGGAACATATTTATTCATTGAGATGATAAACATGTTCAATATCCAGCCTTACCTAACTGTTAGTACAACTAAAGGAAATCGTAAGCGCTTACCTCGTGCTGACCCCTTCAGAGATCCGGAAGACCCACGCTTACGGGAAGCAGAAGAGATTGCAACTTGGTTGCAAGACTCTTGGTATGCTGGGCTAGCCAGTGCGGATCCAACTATCATCATTATAGCTGATGATGAGGATGATGACGTAGACGATGAAGATGATATGGAGGTATTACAATTTCTCAGTTCTATGTGATTTAATATACTTTAATTATGTGCTATTAGTAGAAGGCTCTATTGTGTATGAATATATATGAATCTCGAAAACACTAATGTTTGTGATTGGCATTCTAGGTGAACTAACTGGTGACAATACCACAACTAACATCGAAAGTAGAGAGCCTACTGGGAATGTCGATGTGGGGATAATAGTAAGTATTCATGATAACGAGGTGAATACATTTAATACTAGTGTTGCAGGATTGCAAAGTACTCCTATTAGCTCTGTACGAATATGACTCACAACAGCAAGTAGTACTTCGCCTTCAGGTAATACTCCAACTCCACCTGTTTTTGCCGAAAACAGTAATCTAAGTACACCTAGCACAGTACCTGAACGTGTGGAAAGACGGGGGCGAAAACCACTGAAAGACGGTCTGACACAAGAGACTTTCTTTACTTTATCGCACACTTTACGCACTATGGCTGCTTGTATACGCTACTCATTAATTGTACTAAGGTTTAAATATGTACTACCAGGACGTCTTGATAACGACCCGATAGAAATGATCTTCAGTATAGCTCGTGCAATGGCGGGAGGAAATAGGCATCTCGATATTTGCGCATAATTGTATGCGCAACGAACCATATTGATTCGTGCTATGTACGAGATATGTTCAAACATAGATCATAGCCATAATCGTGAATTATATGCGCAAATATTCGAGGGACTGAAAAAAAAGACTGAAGCACTTGAGAGTCAACGCGTCGTGAGACTTTCATACCTTTGGAAGTCACTCCTTCACTACGGCCCACAATTAGCGCAAAAGTCTTTAGCTAACGTGACTATGCCGTACATCGCGGGTTATGCTGCGTGTAAATGGACAAGGAATTCGACAGTAAGCTGCAACACATGCATAGAGTTGGTGATTAAAGGCAGAGGGCTGGATAAAGACGAGCAGATGTATGTTGAATTTTCGAACAGTCTTGTAGTGGAACTTGATCGTAAGGGACCGACGTGGCCTCGACGTAATCGTTAGTGATAAGCTAATGTTACGTCAGTTTAATCAAAACGATTATGCGTCAGCGCATCAGTTCGATTCAGATGCTGATGCCATTGCGAGAAGCATGCAATGAATGTGGTGCAAACGGGCAGCTAAGTATATCGGACCAATGTTGAACACACTTTATAGTATAGCCTGCAATAGTATGTCACTACTTCTCAATCGACAATGTGCAGCTACGATGATCACACTTAGTATGGTTAAGTCCAACTCAAAGAAAGGTCGACCTACAAAGTTACGTGGCACAGAAGGCACTACATATACCCACGATAACTCAGGAAAGTGGACCACCGATATGTGCAAGGATATTTTACGAAGTTTCGGTGCTCCACTAGGGGGTAGCCTAGATGTATTACAGGAACGTTGTCTATTGTTGACGCATCTACAGGCGGTGCAACTAGGATCAGTGTTGGCACTTAAGATCGACGATGCAACAAAATTTTGCCATCAGCTTGATCTTACCTTAGGAAGCAAGGTGGATATAGTGAAGCGTATTGGTAGGACGCTACTTAATCTCATTGCCCGTCAAGAACATGACGCACTATTATCAGCGTTGAGAGATACGTGAATATAGGAATTAAAGCAAGCTATAAACTATCTCTTATCGTACACAAGTGGGATTGATTGAGATGACACACAAAAGTTAGTATAAAAGCAGGTGTTTTTTTTTGCTTTTAAAACTTGTTTGGCACCAAATCTTGCTATTGCTTTTGAGGATGTTTGGCTAGTTTAATTTTCAGAAGGCTATGTGCCAAGTAAGGGAAAAATATTTCCTATGACGCTCATATATCTGTAATTGATGGAATGAAGCTTTTTAAGTCTATCTTGGAAACGATAGTCGCACCTTCCATGTTGCGTAATATCTCGCTTATCATAGGTAAGGGAAAACTATGTTGTGGAATTAGTTTGTTGATTGGCGATAGGTCTAGTACAACTCTTGATTTACGAAACGTTCCATCAGACTTATATTGATTGACCGCTTATAGAGCTAAGTTAACTGGGGTTACATCATAATTGATTTCAATTGGACCCTGTTTTAACCAATCTTTAATTTGGGTCTTGATCCTTTGACTTATGTGAAGGACACTTTGACTTAGAGAAGTCGACGTTTGTTAAGTCAAATTTAATGTACCCGTTAGAGATCTTAAACATACACCAGTCAGTTTTTGCAATCTTCCTGTTTTGTATAATTAAGTCCATAATTATATCGGTAAAGTGCGGAATCATATCCTTGGTTTCACTTTTCGGAGGTTTAGGTATTTTAACATATTATCATCTGACTGATCTTTATTCGGGTTTAACCCATTAGGCAGACCAGTAAGTGTTATACCTAAACTGAGAAGATCAGTCATACCTATAATTAAATCGTATTTTTAAGACATTTCAGTAACGATTAGGTGAGCCTATATTTCTCTTCTATCTGACAACATTATTTGTGCATAGTCGATGGCTTCTTCGCAAGTGGCAACTTTGCCATTTCCAAAGATTAAACTAGTTGCTTCGTTATGGATAGCCATATCTGTAGCGTAGGCTATTCGGCGTTTGATAGCAGAGACTTCAGCCCCTGGATCAAATAGTGCTATAGCAAATTCTCCATTTACGTAAACGGTTTAAAATATACGTTCATCTTTTTTGGTATAAAATTTAATGAACTTTTCCTCATAATCTTGCTCTAGTGCACACATATGGAACTGTCAGTGCTGTAACTTGGACGTCCGGTAAGTCCTTGCAATCCTCTTTGTGCCAACCGTCAGTACCCTTTCAAGTAGTACACTTTTCATATAGTGTCCAAAGTCTGGCTTGCCTGGTGCACACTTAACAGGGTCGTCTCTACCATTCCACTTGCCATTCCGTTTAGTGAGGTTGTCACCACACTTCTTGCAAGGCGCTCTCACCTTCTTTTCACCCTTCGATTTAGTAGAAGTAGAGCCTGTACCACCTTCAGTATTAGTCTGAGGTTTCTTAGTACTACGCGCAGTATTAGTCTCTACCGCATTACGCTTAGTGGGCTGGGTGTAGGTCGTGTATCTAAGTACTCTAGTAGAGATGTTGGTATGCTTTTGAACTATCTTCTCAAAGACAGACCAAGGCATAAATCGCAAATCACCATAGGCGCGGATGTCATCAATGACCTTTTTAAAAAGGTTAGCTCCCAGAGTCTCCATCATCTGACAAATTAATAAATATTCGCCAGTGTAGGTACGACCTCCCATACAAGTGTTCATATGGGTCAAATGAGCTAGAGCACCTCGAATAGTAGCATCGTTCGCAAAGGACCTGCGAGACTTTAGAAGTTCACGGTCACGTGCATCTTTAAGGAAGGCGTTAAGTATATTATCACGCAACTGGTGCCAGGGTAGGGCTTTCCAGTTGGGCTCATAGGCCTTCAAGACAGTTCGCCATTCATCTGACTCACAGAAATGAGTAAAAGCATTCATCATCTGTTTATCCTTAAGTCTGGCAGACTCCTTAAGTTGGTCAAAGGTTTTCAGTGTATCCATTGTACTCTCACTAGTTGAAAAATCGACCTCAGCCTTCGCGTTACCTAGCTGCTTTACAAAGCTTGGTTCAAAGCGTTCACGAGGCTCACGCTCAGTGTTACGGGCTGCTAGAGCCACCTTTCTCTTGCTATCGATTAGATAGCGAATGTATTACGCTTTCTGATCGTCATTACAAGGGTCATTCAATAGACGGTCCTCTAGGATTTGCATACCAGAGCGTAATAGTCTGAGTCTGGTTCTTACTACCTCAGCCTCAGAACTAGAGCGGGGACTTTCTAGTGAGCTACTGGTGTAGTGATTGCCAAAGTCGTGATGACCAGGGTTAGATAAATAACGAGGGTCGATGTTACGAGGTTGGTAAGTTTCATCGAGTTCCATACGATCATAGCCTCTGACAGGGTTAGATCTGTCAAAGGGATGGTCGATGGTAGCTTTCGAGCTATAGAGATTAAATGTAGGGGTACTACCCGCTTCTCTTTTCAAAATTTCCATGAGTGCAAAGCACCCTATTATGAGGTTGGAAGCCTCATCGTGTTCCATACGAGCATAGCCTCTGACATGGTTAGATCTGTCAAGAGGGTGGTCGATGGTGGCTTTCGAGCTATAGATTAGATGTAGGGGTACTGCCGGATTTTCTTCTCTAAATTTTCATCAGTGCGAAGCACTTTCAATTCTGTAAATTTGGAGTAGAGTGTTTGTTGTATATTTTGGCTTGGCAAAATTCATGAACATGATTGTATCCTTGCCCGGCAGCAGATCGCGAAGATCGATCGGCTTGTTGCATACAAAAAAATTCAACCTACTTATGGGATAACATGCGATGGAGAGCTCTGCGCTTTCAACAATCGGACATTCCGTAATCGTTCAATAACAAAAATTTGGTGCTCGATTTGAAATCATTATACTTAGAAATCGTTGTATATGAGAGGTACTTTGCGTGGCTTCAATAATTATAGAGCAAGATATAGACCTCGATACGGATTCGGATACCGACAACGGTTCGCGAAGTAAATATGGAATCAATCAAAACACGGACGACAATGAAGATTTACATTAAACAGATTTTGATTTACTACCAGCACCTGGCACACGGTTCTACGAAATGCTATACTTGGAGAGGAACGATGACGGGGTAGAGGAATGGGTTGCTAAAAAGATACCAGCAAGCCAAATTGATCATTACCGATTTCGATCTCATCAATTTGAGGCAGTCTCATTTTACGAATACTTTTTAATGGTGAAGATACTGAAGGCTAACAAGAAGGAACTCGAAGCATTATCATTGCAAGAAACCAATCCAAACACAAACCACGGTGCTTCACGTAAATGTATTGGATACTTCCACCTGAATAAGAATTATCCACTGCATGATCATTAAATAATAAACTTACGCTGAGAAGCGATCCTGCATCTCCTTGCGCATGTAAGGGAAAAGCTCAGCGTTCAAAATTACGAGAGAGTTGTCCGCACTATTTGCATACTCTGCGATAAGCGAAGCGCTGAGTCTTTCTTCTTCTACATAGGAAATCCAGTACAGCTCGCCCAGTGGCACGTCCAACTTCGTCCAAGACATCATGTAGTGCGTCACGCGTGCACTTCACACCTGCCTTAGAAAAAACCACCGTGCGTGAATCCCGACACGTGCAGCCTATTCCCCTCCCCCCCCAGAGAGTTACGTATCGACGTCTTGAGCATTTAATAAGATTTTCATGCCCCGTTGTCTCGGGAAGGTTGATAACCTAAATGACTAGTCTAGTAATTTCACTTTTTGGCATTGGTCTCATGAAATATGTATTGTTGCGAAGTACTACCACTCGATAGGTGATTGTATTTGCTCCGAGTTCTTTGCTTCCAATCTTGATGCGAAGTTTAAGGAATCTGCCAACCTTAATGATAAGCAAAAAATGAATACTTTCATCCACTTCTGTGAGCCTATTGAACGGCGCACCATACCAAAAGCTCACAAGCCTATTTGGAAGACTTTGCCCGGAAACCAGTTACGTAAAAATAATATGAGTGTTTCCTTTGAAGATGCACGTGATCGTGAACTTCTTAAGTCGCGTAAACCATTCGCTAACGAAAATACCATATGAGATGCTCCTGCTCATATGACGCATATGATCCGTAAGATGAGATGTTATACTTACACTGGTGAATATCTGTTGATATGCCAGATGATGGAGACTAAGAGGGCGACGAACCTTTTTAAGAAGAGAATTGAACGATGACATGGCACTTTCATACGGTGACGTGCCATTGTCCGTTTTTGAAAAATTACGTTAAAAAATATACTAACGCAATTGCTAGTCTTGAGTACTACAGGCTTTATCCGGCCCGCTAAGCTTGACGCGATTGAGCCTATTTTTTCGCACAACACTAAGAAGCCTCGGACTAACAATATGGGTAGTACTCCTTCGCCTACTCTCCTACTTTAAATCTTAGTAATGAGAAGAAGCTGCGAGCACCTTACAAGAAGTGTGGCTACAACCTCGCTAAACGAAACTGCAAACGGAATCTTAAGCACGACCTTGAAAAGTGTGCTCCAGGTAAGTCGATCTTCGGACTATATAAAGAGTGCTTTACTTGCAAAGGTACCAATGGATGGCACACTGATAACTGCAAAGATATGCCGGATATTTACGTAAACGGCTGACATGAAAACAGTGTACAGCAAATTTTTTATTATGATTTGTTGCGTGTCGCGTGAACATCGGTAAAGAAAATTGTTGTGTACAGCGTATTTTTTTTTGAGAATTGTTCCCGTTTCACGTGCAAATTGGGCAAGAAAATTGGTTTATACACACAGGTGTAAATTTTCAAGAATCGATGAGTGTCGCTTACACATCGGACCTGAAAATCGGCGTTCATTTGTAAATCGGGCATTAGAATCGCTTTTGTACAATTTGTATGTTTTCAAGAAATGTTGCATGTCGCGTGCACATATTGCACGGATTTCAGCGTATACAGTTGTGACTTTTCAAAAAAATGTTGCGTGTCGCGAGCATAATTATAATGTTATAATTTTGTGAGTTTTTTTGCATGTCGCGTGCAAATGGGCCACAAAAATCAGCACGCAGCTGTAACCTTTTAGGAATTGTTGCGTGTCGCGTGCAAATCGACGACAAAAATTCTGTGGCTATTGCGTATCGCGTGCGTCACGAAAACCGGTGTGCAGCTGTAATCTTTTTTGTTGCGTGTCGCGTGCAATTTGGACATGTAATTGGGGGTGTCTTTGCATTTCGCGTGTGAATATAAACAAACAAATTTAAAGTATAAACTACATAATGTCGAATAGGTGACTGCAGATACTTGAATCATAGCCCTAATATCTGAGAGTTCGAGCTCAAACTCAAGATCTTGGAACACGTCTTGGTTGCAATTCATACTGAATTCAGTTTTTTTTCAGGCAGTCTTCAAAGCGGGCACCATCTGTTCCACAACGGCAAACTTATACAGGATATTAATATTAGTCCCATGAACAATTGCTGGCGGCATTGGCATCCAGCTATGACCATATGTATGACACCGAGTACCCTATTGATACATTCATGAATACATCAAGTAGTAAAAAAATGTCGAACTCTTGAGTATATTGCTTCCTTTGAAACTCAGCTTTAACGAGCTTGAGCTTATTGGTATGGACAAATCAATTACCAGTTGCTGTAATTACGAAATATCGAGCTGCGGCACGTTTTCCGAGGTAAAGGAGTATAGATATGTCGAATCGTCGCATACTCATCACTAACTACATAGCGTGTATCGATTTGGCGTTTTGATATTGCGTATTCCGATATCAGTAAATTTAACAGATAGATCACCTACTGGGCGACTCAGGCGTGTAAGTTCTCACCTTATGTAAGCATAAATCAAATGGCAGGCACTACACTGCATATATTCATCTGCTACTTTTGGAGTGTTCTGTGGGCAGAGACAATGCATCTGACTATTGAGTGGCTTTGATATATTCCATCGTTTTCTATATTCGCCTGTCTATCATTTTCTTGGCGTTGGTTGTGTGTGTTTGTTGTAGAAGTAGTTTTCCAATTAGCCATTATTATTTGTACTGCACGAGTATCGAGTGAACTGCTAGTAGCGATTTTTCCCTCGTCACTATGCTGTTCGACTCGCCAATCCTGAGGTCTGCACAAGAAAAGGGCAATATGCTGACGAGAGGAAGAAAATTGTAGACCCTCAACCCAAGAAAAATATCAGACAGACCTGGGAAAGGTGAGTATTATCTTATATGGATTGTAAGCATTCTCTTTCGATGTCACGACAGAGGTATGAATAAAGTGATTCATATTAGACCGTTATAGGCTGCCGTCATATCGTCTACTATAATACACTCACCATGGGCAAGGACTCAGTATATAGCACTGCCTTATAAACTATAACTTAACTCTAGCGAGGCGATAAAATGGAAGCATTCTTTGAACATAGTGCGACATGTTGCGACATGTTGCTTAATCCTTCCAAATTTTACAGGAGGGGGGGGGGGGATGGTTGGGGGGGGGAGGGACTATGCTGAGAATAACAAGGGCTGAGGAAGGTTGGAAGGGTTGACAACCATCAGCACATATCTAACTTGTTGTGTCCGGAAATCTCCCTTATGCATAGTCAATTGTTTCAAATTTAAATTTTTGACGAATTCGTATTCAATACGGTTGGTCACAATCATTCAATCTAGCTGTTATAGTGGTAAAATGTAGAAGTCCACAGCTAGTTGACTTTCAAACCCAAGCCAGCCAGGGCTACTCGATCAAAGCCCCAGAATATCAAACCCTGTCCGTTCTAGTGCCTAAGATGGTTACAAATCATGTGTGTATCATTATGCGAATAAAGCGTATGGAAACAACCCATAGATCACAATAACAATATATTACGCTTTCGTCTTGCTTTGGTGGATTATAAAGTACTAAGTCCTTTAGAAATAAATAAATACATAATTTTATACCGACTATCTCGGTGTTATATCTATATGGCATGGGTAATTCCACATACATTTAATTAAAACATACAAACATTTCTCCAGTGTGATGATACCATCTTTCATCATTATTAAGCGTCAGGTTTAGAATTTCAGCTATCATCCCGAAGCGAAGGGTACGTTCCTCTGAACCGAAACCTTTAGCTCAGGTAGCGCCGAAGAATGGGAATGAATACATTTTTATTGATAAGCCAGCGATTCTGTGTCCTGTGACAAGATACGCTGTGCAAATAGCTCAATATTCGCCTTCATCTTGGAAATCTGCGACGTAAAGAGACGAGAGGAATTGATGATTAGCAGACGCGAAGGCAAAACACCGAGCAAGAAGCAAATGATGGTGAGCGCACATCCATCCCGTGTAGCAGTCACGGATAATTACGTTTATAAGCCTGTGTATCACAGGTACCTTAGAACAAGAGGAACAAAATGTAATCGAACATACTCACCTGCTTAGCATTTGCGCTCGGTAATTTGACTCCTTCCAATTCGAGCTTGGGCCATTCCGCTACGACCACGTCTGTACAGAAGGGTATCCCAAAATATCCAGCAAGACCACCGGACATCCCAAAAGTCCGTACGCACGTAGATATGTCACGCGTAAAATTCTCCCCACATACATCGGCACTGTTGTGGCGAAGTTAAATATATGTTACAAATTAGATTCCGCTCAGAGCGATCACAAGCACACAAAGCGAGGCATGGGCTCTACTGATCAAGTTGCAGGGATTCTTCATCTAAGTCAGCATACAAGCATACAATTTACAGTGTTTACTTTACTATGCCCGTGCGATGACTCAAAAGTAAACCAGCACAAATTTTGAATCTCGATATACCAACTGCATCCCTAGCTACTATCTCAAACTAAAAATACATCTGTGAAACGAAATCGATCAAACTATATGCACTAGATGCACCTCTGTGAGCCTAAGTACAATTCTCCACCAGCAGGACCCAACACTAGTATAACACAACGATTGACCTACAAACACAAAAAAATAGTGACAAGCGCTAGTAAACACACCTGAAAAGTCCAGTACCCTTCGTGTCAGTAGCAATGGTATGAAGACACTTATTGAGGGCCAGGATCATATCCATGTCAAATGTCGATGGTTTGTAAAGCGATGATACTTCGGATGCTTCATCTCTATAAGGTGTCACCTTGTTCCACACTATTTGTTTCACCTGTGTGAGTGTAAGATGTTCACATTCACATAATGAGTATGATATGGTGTATGGAAGGCTGCCAGAGATGATAACAGTAAACCCAAGAGGTGTCACACGGTCAACCCACTTGCACGCTGTAACGCAGCTTTGTGACGTATATTGGCCGGCAAATCGACAGATTATTGTTGGCAGTTGCGTATATAATACGGAACACCTCCAAAGCAAGTAATTAGGGCTGAAATAAAACGTATAAAGTCAGCCAATGTAAGTCAATATGTGCGCGCTTTCAATTTTAGCCGATGATCATTTCCACATAACACAATGAAATTGAAAATAGCCACTCGGATACATCCTATCGTATCAGTTCTCGATTCCCTAGCAAATATGCTATAAAAACATTTGCATACTGTGCGATTTGAAATATCGAATACAACATCGATAGACTCCACTTCCGTGTAGATGCGCCAGTCTTAATTAATACCTTGGAGTTGGATTGCCTGTTTTCTTGCATAGAATTAATCTCGGAAATCAATGTTCTCACACGCTTGAAATCGAAGGGATCAGCCTCAAGCGGGATCACCACGTGCCGTGCGATCGCAAAAGCGATTAGCGAGTATTCACTGAAGGATCTGGGACGTCAAAAAATAATCTAGACAGTGTTATGTACTCAAATTTAGGGTACAAATTAAAACGCGACGAGGGTACGTCTACAGGGGCACGCAAATCTCAAAGAACCATAGAGGACGAATGCCGTTGCAGGAAACAATAGAAAATCAGGTTTCGCTATCTAATAGCCCAACCCAGTATACAAAGAGGTATGCATGGCTGCATTCTCACAATCCAATCTAATGTACAAAGTGGTAGTCATGGCATTGTTACGTCCGCATGTAGAATAAGCGAGCAAGAACTATCTGGGGTGTTTGTGAACAGAACACCATGACACATGCGGCGTTAGAAACACTCATTGCATGTGGTTGACAAAATAACCGACACTGTAAAAAGTCTACTATACAACTCAGGTGATTGTAGACCACGCAGAATAGTCCGGGCACTTCATCAAGACACCTTGTATTTTGCCGAGCAAGCTTCGGACACCCAAACCCTTGTATGTGAAGTTGGTGCGTACATGAACAATATACCTACCTGTCGCCATCTGTATCCATCAACACTATCCACTTATTGTCTAAGCCATTCTCCAATGCATCGAATAAAGACGATTTTATATTCATCAGCTCTTTCGCCGGAAACTGTCCATGCTTCTGACGCTCTCCGGCGGATGGTATCAGATGCAGATTCTTAGGTATGTGTTTGTCGCCTCTGATTACTCCCGGCTGTTGCAGTCGAGTACGATATATATTAAAAACAATGCGTCGTGAACGTGATAGCTTAAATGATAGGTGCCACGAAAAAAAGAATAAGGACATTTCGTAATCGAGAAACAGAGTATCTTATCAGTATTGAAACACCAACCCGCTATTGTGATTCGAAAGAGTCAATTCACTCCTTGTCTATCTCTAGGACCACCATTTACTATTCAGGACACTACCAATGAGAGGCAAGACCAAGCGACCCCTCGTCGCGTAGTATATCAAAACAAACGAACAAGTGGGATAGAGGATCTGATTGGAAAGGAGCATAATACAAGGTAACAATATAATCCGAGTTGTGCAAATGGATGCAATACTATTTTCTCGGCTTAGTTAACCCACATGTTTTATGAATGACCACAACAAAAAAAATCGACAAGGTGAACTTAAAACCATCATCGGGATCGCGTGAAACAACGTTCTGAACGCATCCACACGAGCCATTCATTCACTTACTCGTACGAAGAACTGCTGGATATCTATCATCTCCCCAGTGTGCTCGCCCAGCGATAAAAGGGTAAACATATCAATCATATCCCTCGGTTTATCGGAATCCTGTCCCTGGGGCTCTGGGAGGTCATCCACGAGATTGCTTTCTTTTGCCCGTTGTAGCAGGTGCGTGGTGGTTTTCTAGTGTGACAGTGCCAGTTAGGTATGAGATGTCGATTTACTAAGCAGACGAGTATGTTGCGGATTGAATTAGGAAAGTGCAGGTAGATAAGCAGATAAGAAGAATCGCTCAAAACAATCCGAAACTGGGCCAAAATAAAGTACATAAAACATCAAGCGAGACGGTAAAATCAAGGTTAACGATGGTCAGAGTGTAGTACATTAGATTTATATATATATATATATATATATATANATATAATAATAAAAATTTAGTAAATACATATAAATACATCTATATATATATGTACATATATATATATATATATATATATATATATATATACTAATAAATAAAAATAAATAATAAATAATAATAATATATATATATATATATATATATATA
>NW_014040330.1:66346-73157 GCF_001186125.1 Sphaeroforma arctica JP610 | reverse complement strand
TTCAGTTTCAGATATGCATTAAATTGTATAGATATCACTAGAGAAGTAAGATACAATAGCCGCGCCGACATGCGGACTCGAGAGAGTGATTAGTGCTGTCAATTAAATTAAAACAAGTTGAAGCGGTCGTGTGTGAACATTGTACAAAGAATAGATACGATCAACATACCCCACTTTTCCAATTGGCAGCCAGTCTCTGCTGACCGATGCCTTCGTCTGTCTTGCTCTCATTCCCGACACCGCCCAGGAATAGCTGTGGTACAGATGGAGATAGTACATTATTTAAACTACAGGGCAACTTGTTGCTGAAAGCGAATTGACTGATGTCAAGTTACTTCTCTCTGAACAAACCACAGAATCATATTAATATCGAGAAGTACCCACAAAGACTGACTATACGATACACGAGTAAAAAGTTCGCACCCAGAAAGACTTGTAACAGTGTGCGATGCTGACAAAATATGAGACTTTGATAACTGGACAGGCAAGGAAAATATCGGCAGCTTGCTTAACATGTTGCTACCGCTTTATCCAAACACTGTGCGTGATATATTGACGCGAGAACGTCAAAGGGGCACTGGAACCTATTGACATTTCAAAACATTGAACAATATGATTGGAATATGCAAGAGACAACCTATTAAATATATCATGGATATTAGAAAACATGCCACCATCACAAACATATCCCGCGCAAGGCATGTATGTGTAGCAACCACTGTCTAAACTAGCTAAATCACGTAGGTATACACTTACATCCTCCTGCAAGGCAATACGGATCGATCTCATAGGGGTGTTCCGGGATTAAATTATTCTGGAAATATTGTACTGGCCACGTAGACACACACTCACAGATACTTACCTTACTGACATCCCCGAGCTCTGTAAAGTCGATGACGAGCACATAGTTGTCAGGATTCGACTTCGCAATCTCGCAAGCTGTATGGAACAAGAGCACACTCTTACCCACACCTCCTTTCTGTGGCATTGAGAAGCAAATCGAATGAATACAAATGAGAAAGTAGTGAACTTAGTCACTAACACCCACACCTCGTTTCTGCGTGGTAGATTATCGACTTGAACTAATTCACATGAAAGGGCACCACTGCGCATACAATGTTTGTAGCACCAATAAACTTGTCGTATCGCATAACACGTGTACACACACATACACACGAACCCGAGGGATGGGAGAATGATATTTAGCGCCTTATATATGGGAACAGTCTGTGCGACGCTAAGGTATGAGAAAAAAGAATTCGTCTACTGACTGAGATTGCAAACAACTGACCTAAGATTGCAAATAACTGTATATTGCGAAATAGATACAACAGTGAAATATCACATGATTGAACTTCGTATGGAGAACGAGGCAGTGCCACAGTTGTACGTATTGCTATACAGTTCAAATATGCATTTTATAAGCCTATACACTAATGCACCAATATTTGAAATGCCAAGCCTCATTATATCGAGATGTTGTGAAGACGTTGTTAGTTGCAATTTGTACATCACTTCAAAGTGAAGGTCTAATCCAGGTTCAAGCCAATTCAACATCCTCGAGAGACGTATAATAAATCAAAAGAGCAGCGCCACACTCATGGGATAGTTGTTGACCTCCTATTCTCGGGCTATACATACATGATTGCCGAAGACGATTCTATTCTTGACTTCGCAGCTCATGATTATATCTTAGTGAAGTGCTGTATATTCTAGTATGATTCTGACGTAAAACGGGAACAACTATATTATATATATATATACAAATGATTTCAAATAGAATTGCTTTATTTAACTCGTTACATTCTGAGCATATACTCTTTAACGATTTAGTATACAGTAGTTATACGGACATTGGTTACACCCAGGGCAGACCTTTAGTGGGTGTGTAATTGATTTAACTCTATATAACAAAATAGGGGCTTTAAAAAATGCATACGATTATTTTAGTGTTTATGAGTCATGACTTTATGAATGACGATCAATATTTTGATTGGATGATAAAAGTTAAAGGTTTTTGAATTAAATTTTGACCAAAGAAAAAAACTGCTGGTTCATGTTGTGTTAATAGGTGTGGTGAACAAAACAAATTGGCTTTAGGAGGGGTGATTTTTACTATAGAGGTTGACCCAGAGGTACCTTACAAAATAAATCTCCTTGGCAGTTAGACAACTTAAATTCTTCGTATTGACGAGTAATAAACGTACGCTTAATCTCATCCCGAACGGACTATTGGTTCAAAAGTTGGGAAGTATTTCATTTTGTACCAGAACTGGGTCAATCTAGCCACACGTAGGCATTATACAAGTCAATAACAGACCTTTCTGGCAATATAGCATACTACTTTAATGGTCTATGGGGGGTTATATGTGCGCGTATAGCGAGTCTGGACGTGTATTTCGGGTACCTCATATTCTATCTAGTACCATTTATACCAGTGAGGATATGAGGTACCCCAAATACAAGCTATACGCGCACATATAATCCCCCAGATACCTTTAAAGTAGTATGCTTCTTGTATAATGCTTACGTGTGGCTAGATTGACCCAGTTCTGGTACAAGATGGAATACTTCATAACTTTTGAACCAATAGTCCGTTCGGGATGAGATTAAGCGTACGTTTATTACTCGTGAATACGGAGAATTCAAGATGCCTAACTGCCAATGAGATTGGGGTTTAAGGTACCTCTGGGTCAACCTCTATAGTAATAATCTCCCATCTCCTAAAGCCATTTTTTTGATTCACGGCTCCTATATATACAATCTTTTGTATCAAACAGGTAAAATGGTGCAACAAGGCTGCCTCTGTACACACAACCGAACGTGCACTCGAAACAGATATTTGGAATCTCATACATACTCAAACCTTGGTTCTAGTTGAGATGGTAAAATACTTTTAGATTCACTTTGAAATGTCGGATGGAAGTGAAACAATTTGTTTTGGTACGGCATTTATCCACGATTGAGGGAAATATGTGCGCACATTGAGACTGTGCCTAATGTCGTGCGAATTGACTCAAATGAGAATTCTGCTTGACATATTTGTTCAAAGGTACACAAAATATATAATTACACACATCAGCATAATATCTACGACAGGGATTTGGCCATAATATTGCTGCTTTGGCCACCGATCAATGCTGCTTCTTTCTTTACGAGTATATGTAATTTTATTTACCATCCATTCACCAATATACACTTTTCTGCTGAACGAATTTATTCACAGGTAGACAAAACACAAGAATTTCACACATCTGGCCACCGATCGATGCTGCTTCTTTCGATACGACTACATGTATATTCGTTTTAATTTCACCATCCGTTCACCAGTATACACTTAATTTGGAATCAATTTGGGAAAACCTAGGACAACGGAGGGCTACGAATATGCCCCGACGTCAATTGTTTACACCCACACTTCTTTTGGTCGGGCTTGTCCGATATAGTCGTGAACAGTGCTGTATATCAACCGATCTACTTTTATGAAACAAAGAATCGAGTAGTATAGTGTGCACAACGAGAATCGGTCTTAAAACTGGGTATCTATAGGAATCTTCAGTTTATCGTTGCATTTCTACAATTTGGCCCGTCGCATTGTCTCCCGGAGGTAGCATCACCTCATCAATTATGCAATGAGTGTATTCTCTCCCTCAAACTGCTGCGCAAACCGGTACGCCGCCTCGTCCAGTGCCGCCCGTTCGTCCGGAACGAGAATCGATCTTAAAACTGGGTATCTATAGGAATCTTCAGTTTATCGTTGCATTTCTACAATTCGGCCAATCGCATTGTCTCCCAGAGGTAGCATCACCTCATCAATTATGCAATGAGTTTATTCTCTCCCTCAAACTGCTGCGCAAACCGGTACGCCGCCTCGTCCAGTGCCCGTTCGTCCGGACTCGAGAATACGCGCAGCATAAACTCTCGTTTATACGTCTCGCTCACCAAGTGTGCTGGGATAGCGTTCAGGCTATTTTCCAGCCATGCACTGAGGTGTTCCTTGGTTACCAGCTCACCCGTAGAACCCGGGCCTGGCGACTGACCACTACTACACACACACCGCAGATCGTACAGCACAAAGGCCACCTTATCCAGATGTCTCAGAGGCACACTCCCCCCGATAGCATTGATGACGGTGTTACACAAAACTTGCCCGTGTTGTTGCACGAGTGCGTGAATGGGGCCCAATATAGCGGCGCGTTCCTCGAGGCGTTTTCCAGAGGTGCACTTCGACAGCAGATCACGCAAGAAGTAGCTGGTGGTGGATAGCCCGTCGTCATGGTAACCGTGGAGCGCGTTGATCGCGCAGAGAAACACTGGCGACGCGACCTGCGACGTGAGAAAGAACACCGGCATGGTGGTGAGATACTCCATCATCAGTCGGAAGAAATCCTCTACCACATCCGGGTGTGTGTTGAAGGGGTCTTTTGTTGTGTTCAAAGGGTCTTCCGGGTGGCCTGGGGCATTTGTGGAAGTGTCTGCGGGTTGCAGGAGTGCAAGTGTGGGTGTGACGTATGCGAACAGGATCTGTGACAAACCCTCATAACACTCGGGCATGGGGCTGTATAACCGCACCACCTGCACAGCCAAGTAAGCCAAGGGAGAATGCATATAGCGCGTGTAGCCGGCGACTAAACAGGTGACCAGCGGCTGCACCAACTCCACACTACTTTCTGCGCCCAGGCACAGTATTACGGCCTTGAGGCATCGTGTCCACTTCTCAATGGTGGGTTCGTGGGCCTGATATACGGTATAGATACGCTCGAGATTAGGCCACATCTGCTGCACTATCTGCTTGCACGGATGCATGTTCGCCGGGGCCCGCTGCTGTCCCGCTATTAAACCGGTACCAGCCCCGACCGTGTCACTCGGCTCCTGCCACCGCAGATTCTTCAGCTCTTTGAACACAAACGTAATCCGGTCCAGTAGAAAGCCGACATTGGGTGACGTGGACGAGGCATTATTAGCCTGAGCCCCAGTTGGCAGTGACTGGTCTATAGCTACCAGAACCGGTTGTATTATCAGCGCCACTCTCTGGGTCACGTGGTTGGCAGGCTTCACATCCGCCAGCAGATACCCCAACGCCCCATACAGATCGTTTACATCATCGCGTGAGAGCGTCTTGGTGACTGCAAACGTATCGAAGTGCTGCATGGTGGAGCCGATAATCTGGTCTAATGACGGGAGGACTTCTCGGGAACACGGCCGACTTACGCGCACAAAGGCCCCCACTGCTGCGGTACATACACTGGGCATGATCTGCATGTGTGCACACGCCATGCTTATGACTGTGGATGTGTACTGACTGTGTGTGCGCAGCCAATGGGCTACATTGGCCAGCACCAGCAAGCTGCTGCTGCGGATAGGCGACGGAATAACGCTTATTCCGTCACCATTCACCTGCGACGTGTCTAGCAGGCTGCGCACTACGGACAATAAATCAGGAATCACAAGCTCCTCTCGAGAATTAACCTTTTGCAGCACGTTTGCACTGACATACAGCACTGCCTCCAGTTGGCGCCAGGCCGCGCTCCCGTTACTCGCAGCTCCACACGCTTCCAACGCATGCGTGAGGACCTCTTGATATAAGTCCACTATCTGGAACATCACAGCCATCGGCCCCAGAAGCACCGACACGCGCTTTATAAGGTAGGCGGCGGATTTCCTGAAGTGCGTGTGGTCATTTTCGTCGTCTAAGAGGTCAAAGGGTTCGCTATCATCCGTGTAGGTGATGTGCTGTGTCAGGTGCTGTATGAGTTGTTGGAAGTGCTCCCGCAACGGCCCTGTGTACTGCTCATCTATTTCTGGGCCAGAACTCCTGAGTGGTACGATTGTAGGGGTGTAGGGGTTGGTCACCGATACAGGTTCGGGTGATAAGGTGTTATGAAAGAATTATATTGGCGTACGAGCGGGCCCGTGGGGATGGCAATGAAATTATAGATATGAGACATTTGTAGTAATTGTATGTCTGTTGTCACATTGGAATACTAAACTGTGTGCGTGAATATAAATCGATACCTATAACGCATGCTTGTGTATGTGTCGATGAACAGCTGCTCTGTTATTTTATGCACATATATACTGTGGACACGAGAATTGTTCGTAGTTCGAGATCCATGTAAACCGAATTTTCAACCACACAATTGCATGCGTATAACTGTTTTCCGCCCACCCACAAATGCACACACCTTCTAGCGCCCTGATCCCTATCCCGCAGCAGGCGGTCAAGCAGATCGTGCCAGAAGTTGAACGTCATCTCACACGTGCGCGACTCGGCATTCGACGCCACCAACACCATCATCTGCACCACACTGGCGCCCTCGACACTCTCCAGGATCAGGTCTATGTAGCACTCACTGAGCGTACAGAACACCCGGGCTAGGCCAAACGCCTTCTCCGCTGTCTCCTCACCCCCACCCAGTGCCTGCGAGTACACAGGGCCCAGTGCCATGACTTGCTGAATCATAGCGTTGATTGTGTTTGGGTAGCGGTTGATCTTGTAGTAGGTCATTTGCAGTAGCCCACAGATGGCCTCGACGGCGCTGTCGAAAAGGCGGGGTGTGTGTAGAGCTTCGAACGGCGAGGTCAAGAGAGTGGGGCTCTGCTGCAGCATCTCGTCTGAGAAGACGTGAATGCGCGCACACGAGCCTAAGCACTGCGGTGTAGTGTAGTTGGGCAAGTGAGTTATTTTGCGAATGCCGCACAGATTCTATGATTTTCAGCTATACACACACCCACACACACACACACACACACATATATATATATTTATATATAAGTAAAACAAACACATACACACCACACACACACACAC
>NW_014040330.1:39407-53586 GCF_001186125.1 Sphaeroforma arctica JP610 | reverse complement strand
ATATATATATATATATATATATATATATATATATATATATATATATATATATATATATATATATATATATATATATATATATATATATATATATATATATATATATATATATATATATACTATATGTACATACATACATATATACTGTATGTACATACTTACATACATACATACATACATACATACACGTACGTACGTACGTACATGTATGTACATATGGCATGTACGAACACCTTTACGGCTCAATATACATCGTCGGCAGGATAGTTTTAACGACAAGGATAAAATTGATTTATCGCTTATCTATTGATATGCTTTTAACCCCACTGGAAGAATGGCCGTGCACGCACAGAGATGGACAGAGTGGCCCTCTGGATTCACCTTTAATAGAATGTAAATTTCCTGGAAGCTCATACATTTCACAGATACTTCAATTCAGAAGGACATGTGATGCTGTAGTAGAACTTGGGTTATGTGGTGTGTGTTGAAGTACACATAAACCACCACCTCATTATGCTTCCGTTTTTATACGTATTTGTTACCGTATGAATTAGCACTTCGAACGCTTGCTCACCAACAACCCTGCAATAACATTTGATACCACAGCAAGATTTGCATGAGGCGAAAATGGCAGATGAGAGAGTCAAACGGAGTCAATTGAAGCTCAAGATTCAGGTAAAGTCGACTTGAATGTGAGTGGGCAGTGAGGAAAGGAGAAATCCCTAACCTAACAAACCTGAATTGCGAATACGACGCAATGTTTCGGAACGGTTTGTACGTGCATATTTGATTACCATACATACACCCACAATCATGTAATCAGTAAAATAGAGCGCTATCCATGCACTTGTGTATCAGTGTACGGTTTGAGCATCAGCACTGTCACACTGAGCAGACCCGATGGTGTGTACGCAGTTAGACCAGGATGGGTTTTCACCTCGCCGGATAGCCAATATAACGTATTCAATATACGTCTCTTCCTTGAAATCAATCAACCTTCGAAACATTCAGACAAATGATTTCGCGCCATACATAGCTTATCGGTGCTCATGTGGGGTTGTCTGTCAACTTAGCCTCGATCTTCAGTGTTCGAACTGCCACATTGCCCCATGCTTGTCCGTATACTGCACCTGCTGACTATAAACCCCATATTTTTGCTTCGTTGCATTTCACCTGCACATCAGAACGCTACACACCGGCACAAACAGTTGTCATCAGGCCTCGATGTCGCAGAGCCACCCCCGCGTACCCACCAGTCGGCGGAGGACGCCATTCTACAATTGGGACTCATTGGTGAGCAAGGCGAGCTGCCTAAAAATAGAACGGATCTGATTGGTTCGGATCAGAAAGGTGCTCTGAGTGCTAGTAGTAGTGTGCCGCGATTTAGTGATAGTCCGAATAGTCGGCAGCACAGGGCAAAAACAGTATCGGGGCATCTAGCGTCTGGTAAGCCAGGATCAAGGCCTACTCATTTGTAATGTGTATCCTTGTATCATCGGCTATCTCATAGCCGTCTAATTTAGAAGGCTATGCTAATCTGGGCATGTAAAACTTGATAGACATACCATCGGATTTCTCGAGGATGTGACTAAATCATATGTTGACATACCTTACTCGGGTGCAAGAGTATACATATTGACTTTGCAAGCGAGGCTTTGTCGGCAATTCATATTTTGTGACTTATTTTTACTGTGCGAGACTGAAACGTTAATATTGTATTTAACACGATATGCCCAATGTAAGGCTCGACCTTGGTTACTATAGCTTTTTCAGGTTTCATACTTTTATACATGAATGGGCGAATTTATAGATTTTGTAATTTTACAAGACATGATAGTCGCGCATATATACCTTTTTAAGTGTTTTTTGCGCATACTCAAGTCGGCAAACTAGGTAGTGCAATATTCATCCGATCGAGATAATGAATCTGATCAGCTCGCACATGCACAAGAATAGACACAAGCTACCCCATATTCCAATACCAAGAGTTCAGCTCAAACCTCCTTGAAAGTACCCAGCAGCGATGTCACTCTGAGTTGATGAATTCGCCACTGCGACCAGCACACCAGTACGTGTTACTAGGGGACATTATATATGCAACCGAGGTTTGGTTCTTCCTTATTATATCGTACTGATCATGCAGTACATATCGTCTGACAGCGGGCGGTATTGTCGTATGTACGGAATGTCGAACGCCTTTTTTGGATTGTAAATACGTGTTCACTTGGATATAAGCATCCAAAATGAAAGGAAACACCAACCTGTTATCACACATGTCGTGTGTACTCGATCTTAATTATGAATGAGCCGTCGCCCAATACCACGAAGAATACTTTTCAAGATATTGTAGCACAAGAACTAGTAGATAATCCAGAAATGAGGTTTGTACCGTGCGATCGGGATTCATGTACAGCTGGCTTAAACAACAATCGCATGTACACTGATAGTACAGTCGATGTGCGATTATTCAACCTCCACAACACGACTTGATATCAGAGTCATGTTGCCCATCTTCTCGTGCATGTACGGCCGTCAGAGCATCCTCGACTAAGCAATATACGGCATTGGGACAACCAACAAATACTGTGCCACATGGCCCCTTGCATTCCACTATTAGACATACATACACTGCCTGCTTTTGAGACAAAACATCTCAGTAGTAGACAGATTTGAAGACTCTGAGAGTCCTCGCAGAGAAATTGAATTTTCATCATCCACATACAGATAGAAGCCGTGTGTTATAAGATTCCCGGTAATTAGAGCGCTCAATTGAGGCAGCGAGAAAGGAAATAAAGTAGTATTAGCGATCGACTAAAATAGCTATCTCAGAGCATGTGAAACAAACGAATCAAGTGGTACCTTCTAAGAAAATCGTAGTGTATAAATATATGAAAGACATCCTTGTGCACGGTTCACAGACGACTGTTGAAAGTAATGTAAATTTCGGAGTGAGGCACACAATTGCACATCAGTTTGGACAGTATTCGCCTATTGTGCTGGTTGAATATAGAACAGGGCCCAATACTTAGAAGGCACGATCCGATACCTTGACGCCCAAGTATAACCTTGTTGTTGTAGCCATTAAATCTTTGTACTCTTGTTAGTGTGGTATATACCGCACTTGACACCAACGCATTCGCTCAAGTGTATCATTTTATCACTTTAAAAGTTTCTTTTATTGATTGGTATGCAATATACAAAGAAAGTGCTATTGAATTCTGAATTGTAGCCTGTACCTGCTTTTAAAAAACAGCATATATATTACTTGAAAAGCAGGTGTTTCACGGCATCTCAATGAGAGGGTAATATTTTAGTCACAGAATCTCTACAAACGCACATCTCTACAAACACACAAAAATGATCAAAAATGCTAAACATGGTAACGTGCATACTCGTGAAATGCTGTGTATAGAGTGCCGTAAGGTGTACAGCTAAAATGTGCCACCCAATCTGATAATCAACGACATGAGTTTCGCGGTCAAAAGGGCTTAATCGTGAAATATTACTAAGGTCTACATGTTTGGTCTTTTTGATTTTTCGAACGCGCTTTCTGTTTGGAATTTGCATGTTTGTTTGTGAACACTTCAAGTACGTTGCTGATTATTTCAATCTTATTTAGATATTTAAACGAGCGCTTTGAGAAATGCTTGGCAAAAGCCTGGCTTCAGGCTTAAGACCCGCCAGCTGTGCCGGACTATTCCAGTATTGCGATGGGATCGCCGAATCCGCTTTGAAACCGTTTGATGGATAACGACGTGTGACATGCAGGTGTAATGTTTGGTAAGTTCTTAATGTAATATCGGGACTGACACTATCGAGACAATCGTCCAAGTGACGCAGTGCGGCTATTAAAAGGTTGACTTCATCTTGCAGTATTTGTCTCGAATACAACACTTCGCTCGTGTAAAGGAATCCCAGCGGCTATCAAAAAGTTGACTTCATCTTGCAGTATTTGTCTCGAATACAACACTCTGCTCGTGTAAAGGAATCCCATTTCTTTTGTCTGCCATCTGTATGAATCTGGTAGTTATTTGATATCGGTTCGTAACAATCGGCTTGTCTATCATTCTCTGTACCATCCACGGTGTAGACACTAGCGACTATCAATTGCGAACTTAACAAAGGATTGCAAGTATATTGATACTGTGCATTTGCACATACTGAGCTCTCGGCGAGAAATCATTCGATAGATGCATCACTTGCTTTCAATTGATATAATTGATTGTTCTTCTTGATCGGTATCAACTGGTCGACTGCAGTAGGATCACATAATCGGTTGATAAACTCTGCATGCTGTGTAGTGGGTGATACTCGTTCAATCGCATATTGCTTAGTCATCATAGTTCATTAAACTCATTGAACAGTGACAACAAAGTGTTGTGACGTGAAGACCAGCACACCTCTATTATTGTATGCAGACGACAGAGTTTTTCTGCCGATTATGTGAATCTGCTGCTGTCCAGCGTCCACAGTCGACCGTTTGATGCTCATCAGGATCCCGGATGGCATCCGAATGTGTTGGATATTTTGCTGACCTGGTATACGACGACACATCTTCTTAGCAAACTAGTTTCCGACCCGTCGCGGTATGCCTTCTTAGGAGAATAACATGACGTAAATCGGACTTGTGACTGTAATACGAGACATGACGATATATGTTGAATAGACTTGTAGGCTCGAAATTGAGTAGATACACGATTTGATTGGCGGTAGGATTCTCAAGGGAATCCTTCGGAGATAGTATAAATACGTGGTTTAGTTCATTCAAGAAGTTCATTCTGCTAAGGTAGACGTTTATTCAACTATCAAGGAAATAAAACTAGGTTCACCGTTACATTGTGTTATGAGTCGATCAAGATTACAAATAAACGTTAGTGGAAAATGGTTTACGAGAAGGATAATGCAGCTGGGACTTGGCAACCTCCCTGGAGATATGTGAGAAGGGAACCGATGACGACACTTATGGATCGATGGGATTACGTCAGGGGTACCAAGGCTTATGAGCTCGAGGCGAAGAAAGGAGGGTCCCGCCCAGCGATGGCTCTTTTGAAGGAGATTACACCGGAGACGAAGTCGGAACTAGAGGGCTATATTAGCAAGACTGTTATTGAGACGAAGGATCTGTACATCGCGGCTGCAGCATTGTATCCAGCGTTTAAGGACCCATTTGAAGTGAGTGGAAACCGGGCGGAGAAGGCAATAGGAGGGTGGGGATCCAAGCCTGATAAGGTTATTGAGCATCTTCGGGAGATTTTTTTTCCAAACTACCAACATAAACAGGCTACGGTTTCGAAGTTACTCCGGTAACCACAGTGTCCTATTCCAATTCTCTATCATGTAAATAGTAGAGTATTTTGAAGTTCACTCTAGACTCCTGGTAGACTACAGTGAATACTGAATAGTGAATACTAAGGCAATATAGGCCATTAGGCATCCTTTAAAAATCATCAAAAAAGTACTGGACAACGGATAGTGAATGGAATGCTGCCGATCAGAGTCTGGAGTCTGGACCCACTGAGAGTATGAGGTCAGTGACTCAGTGGGTCACTTTTGAAGTTGTGGTCTGTGGTCCACAACTGGGTTTTCAACTTTTAATTGCTTTCAACTTCAACATTGTCTTTCCGGCCTTCCCCTCTCTCTCTGTAGTTTCTGCTCTTGTATTCTCTCTCTAGAGTCTCTACTAGTACTCTCTCTCTAGTCTCTACTAGAGTAAATACTCTCTCTACTAGTCTCTAGTGTACTCTCTAGTCTCTCTTTCTCTACATGTCTACTAGACTTTCTCTAGACTCTTACTCTCTCTAGCTAGAAGTCTAAACTCTCTACTCTAGAGAGAGAGAGAGAGCCTCTAGAAATAATAGGCCTTTCTTAACAAAATTATATTTTGAATGAGTATTTTGAATGAGTATCCAGATTTCAGTATACCCCCCCAGTCACATACTCACTTTATATTGCCAGAGGCCAGAATCTACACTTCCATAGTTCCGCAGACCACAATATTTATCCAGTATACACAAAAAGACAAGAACTGACTATTTGTCAATGCGTGGGCTGGTACAGCCGCCCGGGCACACACAAAAAGAAAAAACAACCCCGAAAGTTAAAACTTGTGCGCAATAGGCACAGAGCCACAGGCCAACCCTCAGAAACTGGGTGACCAGTGACTCGTGAGGCAGTGACCAGTGTGACCAGTGACTACTCTAGTAGAGCGCAAGCTGTTGACGCCTTGACGAGTTGACGTCTGTCTCTATGAACTTATGATAATGTGCACATTTTCAATTTTCAATTTAGTGCATACTAAACTTCTGAATGTAGGTGTGCGGCATGTTGTAGTCATTTTTAGCAAATACGATTATACAAACATGTGGTGAAAACTGCTGTGATGAATGAGCGCAGTCACACAAAAATACGAGTACAGTTGCACAACAAGTATACACCCATAAGCCACATTGAGGGCACCATGTATAAATAGCATTTACGGCACTTCAGGCATGCTTTCCACGGCTCTGACCATCATCTGATGTCTTTTCGTACCCCATCACAAGAGAATGAAGGTAGTCTTAGCACTCCTGGTGTAGAACCTACTTTCAACCAAAGCACTGGATTCTGCACCTCGGCCAAATTGAACTGTGGATGTGCGCTTGTGGTTTCACGCCAGTGTATAGATATGTCGAGCATGTGCAGTTTGGGATCAATTCGTGGTTGGTTCACAAAAGCGATAGTACCATATTCCTTTGCATACATATTCATCCACTGATGCGAGACTCTCGAAACGAGATACCAATGTTATGCAATATGTGGTAGAAGTCAACTAGGTTATTTTACCGTTTGCAACTGAAGCCAGGTCGATACAGATCTTCAAATCGGTTCCTCCTATAAGAGTATAAATGTAATTGTATTTATAAATTAACTACTACCTTGCGAATCCGATACGATGAGTGCGTGTAGTGTGCACAAGTGGCAGAACATGAGGTTTTAAAAAAGGTTATAAAATCTCACTCGTACCGTGCTGAAACAAGCCAAGGATATGAGGGATTATGAACATGAATAAGGAAAAGTACGCTTATACCGGCATCGGAACCATACTAATACACACACAACCTCCCCGACGGTCCAAATAAATCCCCCCAACCACGCAGGCACCGCGCACGTATGCGTATACGCCGGCACATATGGATTATCCACAAATCTACGCGCAGAGCAAACATACGGAGGCGAGTGCACAAACACCAGGTCGAACCACAATCATACAATCTACAACCACCCCAACCACGACCTATGCTCGTATCCACACCATGTATAGTACATATAAAAAATTGTTTACGGCCGTGATCACATGCATTCACCCAACATGGACAAACATGCAGGAATCGCTCAATTGAATACTTTTGGTGGTTTAGGTAGGCGCATGAATGTTAAGTATGGAGTCATCCTGCAAGCTCCTATCAACGCATTGCTGGACGAATCTGGTAGTATGGTTCAACCTTAGGAATGACAGAAAGCGCGTGCGTACAGTTCAATACTTCGCGCCAGTGTGCTTATACATCCGATACAGACCGTAGAGTATTCAATAAAAAAATCCTTTTTTTTTGACAGCACAGGTATGCAAACACGATATTGTGCTCACTCTATGACCTTAAATTGCCACACCACTGCAAGTACAAAGTAATAAACTTGCACCTACGTACCTACAACTAATATATATATCCATAGAGCACCTCTCACACCACTTACATAAGTCGCCAAAGTCAAATGTACTTTAGGGTTTACTTAACCCTATGCCCCTAAAACACTACGCTACATGAACACTAAAATCGACACGTTTATGCCTATGTGAAGGCGCTCATACCTCATTTGAGTAGAAATATTTATCAATCAGGAAACTAGAAATTCTTTGAAGCTCCTCATTGTCATGGTATTCAAACATTTCCAAACATTCCACCCCACCCTCTTCTTCAACTTTCCAGGACACCTAATATATGTTTGTTTTGAAGTGGCATCACGCGTGAATATAATTGAGGGTGATTCAGGACAATTCAGATTGATAGTCGAGACTTGTTCTCCGCAAGTGCTATTTCACAATAGATAGCGTCCCTTCAAAAATCAGAACAAAGAAAAATCGAGCCGAGCGACCACTAAACCCCCGTCGATGGACAAGTCCTATCCATCCCTTGTATACACCGCCTTATTTGTACCTCTACATCACCGCACATATACTATTCCAATAGCGCAGGACCTTGCATTTACACAAGACTGCCTCAGCAATCTATCGAGCTCCACCTCACACTCAGACCTACCTGTGCATGACTTTGTAGCATCATCTCCAAAAACTGCAGCACAAGCTTGCACGATTGCCCCTCGCCTGCACGCAGTACCTTGAGTGACTGCCTATATAGATGAGTGAATGGTGAAGGTATACATGAGTGACTGGCTATATAGATGAGTGAATAGTGGAGATATATATGAGTGGCTGTCTATATTGATGAGTGAATGTAGAGATAGGTATACATGAGTGACTGTCTACAACGATGAGTGAATGGTGAAGGTATACATGAGTGACTAGCAATATAGATGAGTGAATAGTGGAGATATATATGAGTGACTGTCTATATTGATGAGTGAATGGTGGAGATAGATATACATGAGCGACTGTCGACAACGATGAGTGAACGGTGAAGGTATACATGAGTGACTGGCTATATACATGAGTGAATAGTGGAGATATATATGAGTGACTGTCTATATTGATGAGTGAATGATGGAGATAGATATACATGAGCGACTGTCTACAACGATGAGTGAATGGTGAAGGTATACATGAGTGACTGGCTATATAAATGAGTGAATAGTGAAGATATATATGAGTGACTTTCTATATTGATGAGTGAATGGTAGAGATAGGTATACATGAGTGACTGTCTACAACGATGAGTGAATGGTGAAGGTATACATGAGTGACTGGCTATATACATGAGTGAATAGTGGATATATATATGAGTGACTGTCTATATTGATGAGTGAATGGTGGAGATGTATATGAGTGACTGTCTTTTATGATGAGTGAAAGGAGCAGATATACATGAGTGACTGACTAAATTGACGCATCAAATGCACTATAATACCATTAACCATCACATGCACTATAATATTATTGACCATCACATGCATTGAATGGTACCTCTCTGGTTTACTCAAGCATGTAATTGTATGCACAGAACCAACGAAGAAATGGCCAATAACCTTCAACCTACCTAAGCACATCCGTCTTGTGGTAGATGAACCGGCACATAGCTTCTCCGTGGTGTGCGGTGTTATTGATCACATACATGGCCTGAGTGACCATCTCTGGGTCTTGCAGTGCATCGTATTCAATTATTCTCACTATATACGGGAACAAGCCCTCGTCCACCACGGCTGCAGGCAAGTCCAAGCACAATACGAACGACAGGAAAGGTTGCATGAGTCAGCCTTGACTCGGTATACACGTAGTATACAGATATATATGTAGATAAATACAGGTACATTCATATATATATGTAGATAAATACTGGTACATGTATGTATAATATATATATATATATAATATATGTCTATATATATGTATAAATATATATCTATATTCATCTATCTATCTATATTGCAATTATATCCATCTATATCCATCTATCTATATATATATATATATATATATATATATCTATCTATATATATATATATATATATATATATATCAACGACTGTACAATAATAACACTCTGGGATTCTATCATGAGAAGCATTTACAATCGGAAACGGTTTCGGAGTAGAAGTACTCAAATCCATACTGAATGTTGAGAATTTAATGAACTAGATTACGGAAAGTGTACAGTTTACAGTCATGCTAGAGAGAATTCAGTGCAGGAAAGAAACAAATACTCGGTACATCCCCTTATCATGCTCAAATGATGGAATTCAGGCTTCAGATTGTGCAATGTTTTACCACTCATAGTTGTTTGGCAATAGTAGTTCAAACTCACACTCAACAAACTTGAGATTCGCCTGCGACAATATTGGACACTGGTCAACTAGATTATGTCGGAAATAGAAGAAGCAATGTCATATACTCAACAAACCATGGACACGATTTAGTATACATGAACCTCACCCGTTGCGAATTCTGGTTTTCCAGCCACGATGTTGGACAGAGCCCACAGCGCCTCTAGGCGCAGAGATCGTTCGGGAGAGGTTACGCACTGACCCAATCCGTTGAAGAGATTTGCCTGCTGCAACGCCAGTTCTGTGAAGGCGTCCTCACCAGCGAGGATATTACCTACCACAGGATTGAAGGGGAATATAATCAATGTACTGTAGGTAGCAGTGATGTGTGAGGTGGTGGGTGAAGAACAATGTGCACATATAGTACCGCAATAGGCGAATACATGCAAGAGATCCGTCTACTGAAATGCTAGTATTGTAAGGTGTAGAAAAATGTAACGTCTTGTACCATGAATAGCAGAGTGCATTAAGAATATGATTTAAAAAACAAGTACACATAAAAAACTCATTGCGCAGATCACTGAAAATGATTCGTCTGTTGCAATGCCAGTTCTGCGAAGCCGTCCCCGTCAGCGAATATCTTATGTACCGTACCAGGAGAAGCGCGATGTCAAAAAACCCCCCCCGATGTTTTGGAGATTGACGCGTCTTTGCGAGTGTCCACCATTCAGCTACTACCACTCGCCCAACCTTGAGTATGCAAGGTGCTGGGGAATCTGTACTAGCCATGGCAGGAGTGTGTCCTATCGACATAGAGATGTGTAGAAGCTCACCTACTGCCACAACTTACCCAGAGTGCGTAACGCGGGGGATACCATCGGTGTGGCAATCTCTGTGGTAGCTTGCATTGCGGATGTGAGAAGGCTCATCAGACCGTCTTTACAAAGTCGCTCACATAGACTCTCATTGTTGGCGGTCATGTAGGTAAGAAACCATAGGGCTTCGCTGGCAATCCCCACACTGGCACGCGTCGTTATAGTCTCGGGCGACAATAACATTGGCCGGGCTGTGGCAGAGATGTGATAAGCGGAACAGATAGTGAACCAAAGGGAGATCTCGCACTATATGCATAACGATCTTAAGACTGTGTATTGGATATATACATCCATAGGAAGGTCTTTGGTGGTGGAGTGATAGGTTGCAATCGCGAGCAGGAGCATAGTGTGAAGAAAAGCCAGGTTTTATGCTTATTCACAGCGATGTCGAATACTATTCATGTGCGTACGTATATTTATACATGAATATGTGTATGCGCTTGAAATATCATTAAATGCAAGCACTAAACTTCTGAAGCCGCGCGCGTATAAATCAGCAGCTCAAATCCATGAGTAGGTGAAACAGAGGAAACACTACGAAAATATATTCGTCACGATCTATAGGGATGCAATTCGGTGCGCAGCGCTTGAGGCATACCTGTTGGGTGACCAAAAGGAGAAGCTTTTGAGAAGTTATTGTGTCCCGGCTGACAATATGATATACCGAGTGTTCAGCATAGAGAATAAGTACACTTCTTAACAGAATTTGAAGCTTCGCTACGCAGATACAGCTACACTATTCACGAGCACGCTATCGGGCCAAACTCCACTATCACAATGTAATGAAAGATTGTATGTACAATTGCACAGTGATGATATACATAAATCCAGCTAAGTACACACCCAAATGAAACCATAATATTTTTTAACTCATATAATTATACGTGGTAGTCTATAGGCATACTCTCGCACTGCATACAACAACTTTAAATGCATCCGGATACTGTATTCGCACAGCTAGCGGTGAAATCACTACTAGAGCGGTTGATGCCCCCACAGGCCCAGGAATCTGGACTAATGGCGGGTCGCGCACAATATTATCAAATTCACAGAAGACAGAGAGAGGGTTCTGAATACTGTACAATATATGTTGACCTCGAGCTCACTCGCAGACGAAGGCGGTTGAAGCTACCACCACAAATGTATTTTCGGAGGCGAGCTGATCTAACCAGCGCTATGAGCTTGTGGATATTTTGTATCTGCAGTGTACTATCACCAACGACACTTGCAAACCGCATACCAAGTTCGGGATTTTGGACCAATGGCGGGTCTGAGCCAGCTAGCGCGACGGGAATGTGAACATTAAGAATTTGCAACGTGCTAGCAAGAACAGCATCGTTTGCGAATAGCTCAGGTCGCGCGCCTTGTCCCCGGCACAGATTGGACAAACAGAAGTAGGCCGCCTCTCCTATGGACGTAGCCGTAGGCGAGACAGTTGTACTGGCCAGGGTGTGATTGGTGACCATGCGTATCAGAGGGTGGTGTGCGCCCTGCAAATTATAATATTTTGATTATGAGCGTTGGATAAGCGGTAGGTGACTCACATGGCTTGCTCTGACATCGATTGACACTGCGCTACTCAGCTACTCAAGCGCATGTCCGGAATATCATATGCAGCCGGCGACCCATGGGACACCCACTGTTCTTATGAGTACGACTGTAAGCGCGACAGCTATACTGGCCGGGGTGTTATGTGTAACCATGCGTATCGGAGCGTGGCGTGTGCCCTGAAATTCATTCCATAACAAATATGGGTAAATGAATTTAAGAGCGATGGGTATGTGGTAAGTGATATGTATGGCTTGCTATACATTAGTTGGCATTGCGCCACTGAAATGCATATTGTGGATATAAAATGCAATCGGAGCCCCATAAAACGTCGTCTTTTTCTGTGGTTGTAGCTGTGAGCGTAACAGTTCTCCTGGCCAGGGGGTGATCGGTGACCATCGTATCAGTGGGCGGTGTGCGCTCTTTATCGCATTATATACAAATTCGTATGTGGTAGCCGGTACAAATAAGATGTATCAGTTGACCCTATCGACAGCGAGCTACACCACCATAGCCGAAGCCGAATTCGTAACACTAGTCTGATTGGGCGACCATATCTACTGGGGTAGAATGAGTAATGCTCGCCGACTGATGCGGATTGGGCGAACTGGGTTGGCTTATTTGCTCGCAATAGAGATAGATTTGCGTATCCTCGGTCTCGAGAAGACTAAGCACTCGTGATGGTAGCAAGTGATATCCACGATTGAAAACTGCGACGTTCACACGACTGCCGTGACATTATGCGTGGCGATGCTCACGAACAAATGAACAAAACCTCTTGCTACTTTAGAAGTGGAACAGTATTAGGGCCAATTTCACAGCCCATCTGGGTCTACATGTGTGACAATTCCAAAGGACTCTGCTCACCAACTTCTCATTGGGTTCTTCCCATTCAGTTTTACCATCACTATGCAACCCCTCAAGTTGTTCAAGGTGGCTACTTCGAAATGCGATCAATCGTAAATATAATCAACTTGCACAGCTGTTGCGACGGACATGTTGGAGATACAGAATGAATTCATAGAACATACCTGAGCAATTATGGTATCGCGTGCTTCCGCACTGTCACCCGCTATGTTACCAAGAGCCCACGCAGACAAATCCTGATGTTTTTCACTTGCATTCTCCAGGAATGGAATCAGTGCTGGGGTGTTCTGCAGCACTGCCTTTGTGTGCAGTGACTTAGACGCAGAGATGTTGACATGACACCAGATGGCTGAAAAGGTTAAGCAGAAGGTGCACTGTTATTAATTTGCCGAAACGATGATATGTCTATTCCAATTGCAATTGCAAAAAGCTACCAAGTATGCTTTGGATAGTGCAGTTTGTATACTGAGAACGTTTATTCAAATGCTTGCCCGTAACCGTAAATAAAAGGGTACAAACATTTTTGAGAAGAACGTACCAGACAATTCTAGTACAAAAAAAGGTATAGTTGTAAATATAAAAATTTGAGCATACCGCGCATACCTTGGCAATGGAGCATACGTATATATATTTTTTTGTGCGCATAGCTTTATACAATCACCGAAAGAATTTCCGCAATATTAAGTATACATATTCCAATATGCTTATGATTTATAGTAAATATATACATATATATATATGTATGTATACATATACATATACATACATACATCTATACATATATACATATATATATATATATATATATACATATATACATATATATATATATATATATATATATATATATATATATATATATATATATATATATATATATATATATATATATATATATATATATATATATATATATA
>NW_014040330.1:23103-35325 GCF_001186125.1 Sphaeroforma arctica JP610 | reverse complement strand
TATATATATATTATACCACAAACTCACCTTCGAGTTGAATCGAAGAATTGCTGACCGCTAGAAGTTGTCTCAGAGTGTCCACAGCACCTTCGCATTGCAACAAACTATCTATTATATTTTGGTTCACTCCAGTTGATTCTCTTAATTGCCGAACAGCATTTAAACACTCTTCTGTACTATTGAATTGGCTCATATGTTTCACCAATTGTGGAATATCGATATCACTGACCGAGTCCCTCTTCTCAATATTTCCACCTAAATTCAACACATCGCGCATACGCTTCCGTGCCAGCTGTGCGTGCCTCTTATCTTTCCGGAGACTCGTAGCTGCTTCTCTTTGTCGTCTGCGTGACCCATCAATATCCCCACCATGTTTTTGTGCATCTTTATATTGATCTCGCCTACTGCTCATATTTTAAAGTGCTATAGTTAGCCCTCCTGTTCTAAGAACTGATTTGCACTATTTATTATAATATAGACCAAGTAGGACTAAGTATGGTGCTATATAAATTACGCACACTAAATATTAAAGTTTACGCACACTAAATATTTAAGTAATAAGTTGCATGGCCTTCTAATAAATTGAACCTCAGTTGGTGATACTATAATCTATATGCACGTAAATACTGTATTTATTTAGCTGCCATCTATGAAATAAATGGGTCTTTTTTTATTTTAAAAAACTATGATTTGATGACACACATACTGTATGTAATAAATACGCATGACGATTGATGCATCACGGGTGTAAAAATATAAAAACTGTAGTTCGTGTATATTCTAGAGGGTACACTTCACTTTATTTAAGGGCCGGTTCTAACGTTTCAAGCTTTGCGTTCAAGTTTCGAAATATTCAAGTCTCAAAACACGTTAGCCAATAGAATCGATTCAAAAGTTAAAGGTTGAACACAATCAAATAAGTCGGGCCTTCAAAGCCGGGACTTATTTGAGTTGCGTTCAACTTTCAACCTTGTACGGTTTAACTTAAATTCAAATTTTCACTGAATATACGTACCTTCGACCCCAAAGGTGAAATCAAGCAGACCAATCAAATAAATTATTAGAAAGTCTTTTTTTTTAACACCCCATCCATGTACTCAGGGGATAAAATAGGGCCCAAAATAAAGAAGCGTTCCTGATTTACTATATCTGGACTTCAACTTATTCCCAATATTTTTTTGGCATATTTCAAGATTAAGTATTTCGTAAAAGATCTGTGAAGGCGCCAAGGTCGTAGTACAAGTAGAACACCTTCTATGCTTAGGAGTCTAACACTACATCGGAAACCTCCAAAACGCGATTATTGGGTCTAGATATGCAGAATTAGTAATGTTTCAAAGTTGTCACGTACAATTATTTTCAAAACAATATCGTTTATGCATTCTTATAACCGTAATGCAAGCTACAGCTGTTAAAATCGAGAAAAAGTGTGTTTACGTCATTTGACGTGCCACGCCATCGATTGCACGACGAATCTCATTTCCTGAACTTTTTGCCAAAATCCACTACTTATTCACCTACAAGCGATTACAATAACATTATTATGGTTTAATTATGCTTATATAGATATAACGAAGGTCTGAAAATCATATTGAAGACATATAATTGAATATGCACACCAAATGGATGTCATTGATGGGCACGCATGCACGTAAATGGTGATTTTGAGCAAGCATAATAAGCCTTCTATACCATAAAGATGATTTCTGATCTAATAATATTTGTATTTATTATATATTAGAACCCTTAAAAGGTTCAAACTGCTAATACTCGACCTGAAAATCTACGATTTGACATGGTCGAAAAGTGCACAATCCTGTTCATAAATCGATACATAACTGTATGAACCGGTGGAGCCATCAACTTGGCTCCTTCGCAAAATTACTTTGAAATGATTTTAGAAAAAGTCTAGAAAAATAAATTGGGATTATATCCAAAACCGGATATAGTAAATTAGGTTTCGTTCTTTAAAATCGAGTCCCCTTAGTCTATGGATGGAGTGTTAAATATAGCACTCTCAGTTTCTTGCTTTCTTCAGCATTTTGATTTATGGCGGGCTAATATTAACTCCTTCCAAATTTTACGTTAATGGGATTTACAAACAGGTTCGGTCAAAAAGCCCGGCCCCTACATTGGGTTTTGAGACCGTAAATTTACTCTCATTTGCCTTCAATGTGTTGAAACTTGAAAGCAAAACTTGAACCGTTAGAACCGGCCCTTACTAAACTAGATATTTAGCTTCAACGCTCCGAGGCTGTCAAGTGTACAAATGATCCTCGTCCTGGTCCAACCCATTAGCTTCATAGCTAATGGTTCACTTCAATATAGTAATCCTCCATGTGGGTATTCCCCTTAACTATTGACCAATGGATATATTATAATTGGCCAATCATAAACCATCCCCTAGCTAGTCCTATTGGTCACTATTGTCGTATGGCCCTGTCCGATCCTGATCGAACTAGGGCCAAGTGTGTCCCACCTAGACCACGGTAATACAACCCCCCAGATTTGACCATGTTTTCTGGCAGAGATTGCAAATCTCATCGGCCATGTGTGGGGTAACCTGCTCTACGCATCTACCGCTGATGTTGACATTTGTGACGCCGCCAACTTTACTTTCCAGTCGGCAGGATTTTCTTCCTGGAGCACTCGTGACTCGGCAAATCGGTATGCCAGTTTAATCGTCGAAAGTCTGTCTCGAGCTTTTTTTTTTGTAGCCTTAGACGTGTTGTTGTAAAACTGTTCATCTTCAGGCCTAAATGTATCCGCCGTTTTATGTCCGTGCTTGTTGGCTAATTTCCTGAAGAAACCAAAATGGCAGTTACTTCGATTCATAAATTGGATAGCCACTGGCATCGTGTGCTTCGCTGCAACTATTTCTTGTTCCTACTCGTGGGGTGCATCTGCAAAAGGTGAGTCGTGGAATAACCAACTGGCGTACGCCTGGAATAGCATGTCTCCATTCATGCATTAAACCAACCTCCAAATTTCGTTTCAGCCACCCCTTAGTACTCCGCAGAAAGACCTCAATTCTACCATTTCATTCGTGTCCCCCTTCGACACATACCGAACTCTCGAACCTTTACCCACAGCATAATCCGTAAACTCCTTGTGTAAACTTCAATGTATATTTCTATGTTTGAAACTATGTTATATAAACTAAGATACAATTTAAGTCAGAAAGGATTTAGTAGTGGTAGCTTGTGTAAGAATGATCGGGACTGCATCTTGGTAAGAGCCTTAATATCTTCGATCACACAGGACGTATCTCTAGCTGTTTTCTTTTAAATAATTTTCACTAGAAGTACTAAGTGTTCATGACCACATTTCTAATTTGTAGATATGGACATAAGAACATAAGTCAAGTTAATACATTAGCTAATATAAATAAAGTTCCATATGAAGAAAAGTTATAAAAAAAGAAAAGACTTACTGGATTTTGGAGATTGGCTGGAAGACCAAAACCTGTAATTAGTAGTTCAGAGATTGAAAAATTTAGTTTATATTATCCTGCATCTACTATCTTCTCAAATAGGTCCAAGTAAACGAGTCATACCAAACACCCAGGCTATTGGAGCCATCAAAGTGATTTTAGAACACTTTGGAAATATCGGAGAGAAAAAAATTGTATTTTTTTTTTTAAATACAAATAAAAACCAATGTGTTATCTCATTTAATCTTGATATTTTAGACTGACCGGAGGACGTATTTTTACATAGCCCCCAGTAGCTTTTAGGACTACGGGCGTACGTAAAGATACGATCTAGTTCGTAAAGCGAAAACCAAAGTAAAACGGTTTCGGTCATGGCTTATCGAGTAAATTTGTGCCTATATGTACGAGTTCAAGACTCATGTTGTACTCTATGTTGTTTAGTATTTGGTCCAGTAACCATTTACGATGTAGGCGCCTTGCGTTTATTACTTGGTAAGGTAATAGAAAAAGGTTGGTCTTCATTAGTAAGTAAGTTCGAAGAATTTTCTGCTCTGTTGGTAAGCAGATCAGAAAGTTTAGTCACATAGGAAGTAGGTGGCAAATAGGGAATTTTAGATCCATCCGGGTTTGTAGTCACCTGAGGAAACCCTTTCCGTTTATCTTGTGTATTCTTTGGTAAACGCTTATTCCATTTCTTATTGAAAATATGATTGAAGTCGCGAGATTCACGAAACGCATCGGAGGTCAGCCAAGCTACTGTCTCATCCATAAAACGGGTTTTCGGATGTTTTTTCAATTATATCTTTGACTTGTGACTCCATAACTGGGACGTCAGAATCAAATGAGCGAGCGAATGAGAGTTCGGGGGTAGGAATACGGTGAGTGCCTAGATTAGTTGCGCTAGTACCATCTATGTTATTCACTTCGTAAGTATCACTCTTCTCATCATGGTAGGAAATAACAAAAGGCATAATTGTCTTGAAGAGAGTTCGGTAACGTTGGCATTGCGATTCATAATGTTAACATAATCGCCAACTTTGAACTGAACAATGTTCTTAGTGTTGTTCCATCGGTCATACGCTTTCACTAGGACACGATTCTTGTGCTCGAGTAAACAGGGGTAAACAACGTTCTGCATATGCTCGATCTTTTGTAGCCACGGAGTAACGTGTTTCTCGGGCGCAGTTTTGTCAAACGTTGCTTGTAATTTACTATAGCGGCCAAAGAAATAGTAAAACGGGAGTGTTCCAGTTTGAGGATTCATGCAGTTATTCATTTGAGTCTGAACCCGTTTCAAATGAAGCTTTTTTAGTTCTCTATGACGTGTCTCATTTTCACCCTGCGTTTGAGGTTTAAAAGGAACACCACGCCTATGGGTCATGCCTGATACGAGTACAAGTGCCTCCATTACGTCGGTACAAAACTCACTACCGTTATAAGTCATTAAAGACGTGATAGCATAACTCTGCCAATGTTTGCGGGTGTTTGTTTGGTATTGCACAAAGCAAGTTATAACCCGAAGCCACATATAAGAAATGACAGATATATACATTGCCAGTATGCTTGGATCGCGGGAGTTTAACCAAATCGACTATGTCTCGGCGCATCGGTTGGTCTTCTGTCACACTTTTTAGGGATGCCCAACTGTAGCGCTTCATCTGGTTCTTTTCGCAATCAGTGCAGCGTCAATATACTTCACGTATGGTTTCTTTCAGCGCCGAGTGATCAAGCCCTGCACGGATAGCCATTTTATAAGTATGCTCATATGCTCGATGAGTTAAATTAAGTATTGTTTTAACTCTACTCTTGAGCTCTTCTAAGTCAGTCAGATTCTGTGTAACGCTGGCTGGATGAACCATAGTCCCGTTAGATAGGGCACCTTCAGTATCAGAAGGGGTAGACTCTTTAGATACTTAATTAACAACATTAGAATGTTGAAGTATCTTCTTCAGTTGTTTCGCAACTCCTGGCTGTTCTTTAAGCAGCGCTTTAAGTAGTTGAGTGTGAGCTTCAGGTTCTCTTAGAGCTTTGAGTCTTTGATGCATGGCCTTAGCTAGTTCCATGTTTTTACGATCTAATGCCGTCTCAATCGGCATTACTTCGACTGCATTCTTGTTGGGTGCATGTGTTGTACGAGTCTTGAGCTTTTTTTCAAACTTCTTAGACTCCTCTAGTTTAGCTAAGAACTCGGTTGAGGGTTTCCACTTAGTGGTACCTGCAGGACCGATGCGACAAGCGATGGTGTGTTTCCAAGATGTGTTCGTAATAGAATAGGATCCCTGATACAAGAACGTGTCGGTTTCACGGTCGACATAGATAGGCTCGACTTGTATCATATTAGTTAAATCACGTATCCATGGGTCGGAGCTACGTAAGGGACAACACAGCGTAATGGTAGATTTAGTAATATTAACATAATTTAACAACTGTGCGATATGTTGCCAAGGTGGGTTAGCCCACGCATTAAGCTTTGATAAGTCACGCTGAAAGGCATCACCTTTAGAATGAGTCAACAACCTATAATCAGAAACCTGTTTGTTAAGTTCTGCGGCGATCAAATCAATAGTAAATGGAACCCATCTTGATTGAGCGAGGTTAAATCATTTCTTATTAAGCATCCAATCGGTTGCTAATAAATCTTTAACTGTTTTTTGGTAGTCAGGGACAAGTCGAGCGAGCATGCCAGGAAGATGATTATGTATTCCTGGTATGTGTGTATTGTTAAAAGAGAACTTAGCAATAATGTCATGCCAGCGGCTCACCAACTGTGAATCAGGGTTCATGTCCTTTAAATATGTTAAAGACTTTTGATCACAGGCGACAGTGAAGTAACTTCCATAAAGGTAGTCTTTAAACTATCTTAGCGCAGTAACTATAGCAAGGAGCTCTTGTTTAACGGTAGGGTAATTCCGTTGACTCTTAATATAACTCTTGCTAAAGAATTGTATGGAGCGCGGTTTACCATTTATGGTTTGGTAAAGCACTCCACCTACCGCTCGATCTGAAGCATCGGTCGCTACTTGGAATGGGACGCCATCCACAGGATATTGCATAATGGGTGCGTCCATTACTTTACTTTTGACTTGCTTAAATGTATCATCACATTTCCTAGTCCAAAGCTTTCCCAAAGGTCCTTTGTGCAGCCGTAGGTGACTGAAAGGCTTTAAGTAGTGAGAAAGATGAGGTACCGAATCCGAGAAGAAGTTAACAAACCCACACACAGAGTTCACATCTCTTCCAGTAATCGGTGTTGATAAATCCAACAGAAATTGTTTCTTGTCGGGATCAATTTCTTCCCCTGCTGCAGATACCTTGTAACCAAGTAAGTGTGTAGTATCTTTAGCAAAAGAAAACTTGTCCTCGTTAATATTAAGTTTGGCATGGTTTAGTCGCTTTAAGACTTCTTTAACGAGTTTAGCCTGTTCATGTTCTGTCTTTGTAAAGATAACTATCTCATCTAAATATACATTATCCGACAGGTCCGCAAATAGTTACATCTTAACTTGTTGGAAGAAAGAAGGTATCATGTGTAAGCCTTCAGGTGCACCTTTAAACTGGTACTTCTTACCTTGCCAAGTAAAGGAAAAGTATTTCCTATGCGGCTCATATATTTGTAATTGATGGAATGCAGCTTTTAAGTCTACCTTGGAAAAGATAGTCGAACCTTCCATTTTGCGTAGTATCTCGCTTATCTTTGGGAAGGGAAACTATGTTGCGGAATTAGTTTGTTGATTGGCGACAGGTCTAGTACTACTCTTGTTATACTAAACGTTTCATCAGATTTATATTGATCGACCGCTAAGAGAGCTAAGTTAACTGGGGTTGCATCATAACTGATTTCAATTAGACTCTGTTTTAACCAATCTTCAATGTTTTAACTAATCTTCAATTTGGGTTTTGACAACGTCTTTGTGTCTCCAACTCACGTAGTTATGTGAAGGACACTTTAACTTGGAGAAGTCGACGTTTGTTAAGTCAAGCTTAACGTACCCGTTAGAGAACTTAAACATACACCAGTCAGTTATTGCAATCTTTCTGTTTTGTATAATTAAGTCCATAATTATATCGGTAAAGTGCGGAATCATAGCCTTTGCTTCACCTTCCGGAGGTTAAGGTATCTTTAACATTTTATCATCTGACTGATCTTTATTTGGGTCTAGCCCATTAGGCAGACCAGTGAGAGTTATACCTAAACTGAGAAGATCAGTCATACTTATAATTATATCGTATTTCTGAGACATGTCAGTAACGATTAGGTGAGTCTTTACTTCTCTTTTATCTGACAACATTATGTTTGCATAGTCAATGGCTTCTTCGCAAGCGGTAACATTGCCATTTCCCAAGATTAAATTAGTTGTTCCGTTATGGATAGCCATATCTGTAGCGTAGGCTACTCGGCGTGAGATAGCAAAAGTGCTATATCTTTTTCTCCATTTACATAAACGGTTTGAAAAATACGTTCATCTCCTTTGGTATAGATTTTATTGAACTTTATCTCATAATCTGGCTCTAGTGCACACATATGGAACTGTCAGTGCTTAACTTGGACGTCCGGTATGTCCTTGCAATTATCTTTGTGCCAACTGTTAGTACCCTTGCAAGTAGTACACTCTTTCATATAGTGTCCAAAGTTTGGCTTGCCTGGTGCACACTTAACAGAGTCGTGTTTACCATTCCACTTGCCATCAAGTTTAGTGAGGTTGTAACCACATTTCTTGCAAGGTGCTCTCTCCTTCCTTTCACCCTTTGGTTCAGTCGAAGTAGAGCCTTTACCACCTCCAGCAGTAGTGCGAGGTTTCTTAGTATTACGCGCAGTGTTATTCTCTATCGCGGTACGCTTAGCGCGCTGGGTAAAGCTCGAGGTACTAAGTACTCTAGTAGATGGGTTGGTATGCTTTTGAACTATCTTCTCAAAGACAGACCAAGGCATAGATCGCAAATCACCATAGGCGATAATGTCATCATTGACCTTCTTAAAAAGGTTAGCCCCCAGAGTCTCCATCATCTGACAAATTAATAAATATTCGCCAGTATAGGTACGACCTCCGATCCGAGTGTTCATATGTGTCATATGAGCTAGAGCACCTCGAATAGTAGTATCGTTTGCAAAGGACTTGCGAGACACTAGAAGTTCACGGTCACGTGCATCTTCAAAGAAGGCGTTGAGTATATTCTCACGCAACTGGCGCCAGGGTAGGGCTTTCCAGTTGGGCTCATGGGCCTTCAAGATAGTTTTCCATTCCTCTGACTCACAGAAATGAATAAAGGCATTCATCATCTGCTTATCCTTAAGGCTGGCATACTCCTTAAGTTGGTCAAAGGCCTTCAGTGTCTCCACTGTACTCTCATTAGTAGAGAAATCGACCTCAGCCTTCGCGTTACCTAGCTGCTTTAGAAAGCTTGGTTCGAAGCGTTCACGAAGCTCACGCTCAGTGCTACAGGCTGCTAGTGCCAAGATTGAGTCTAACTCCTTTATCTTGTTATCGATTAGATAGCGAATGTTATCCGCTTTCTTATCGTCAAGGTCAAAGTCATTCAATAGACGGTCCTCAAGGACTTGCATACCAGAACGTAATAGCCTGAGACGATGTTGTCTGGTTCTCACTTCCGCGTCTTCAGAGCTAGAGTGGGTACTCTCTAGTGAGGTACTGGTATAGCGATTACCAAAGTCGTGATTACCAGGGTTATATGGTAAATGTGGATCGATGTTATGAGGGTGGTAAGACTCATCGATTTCCATACGATCATAGCCTCTGACAGGGTTAGGTTTGTCGAGACGATGGTCGATTGTAGCGTCCGAGCTATAGAGATTAGAGTTTGAGGTTTTACCCACTTCTCCAGCGGTAACTGGCTCAGTGGTAGCCCTGCTGGCTGGTAACCCAGTGGGTCCCAGGTTTGAAACCCGGCTCTGAATAAAATAAATTCTTCGGTATAGGAAGAATATCGACCCCGTGGGATATGATCGAAGGGTCAGAAGCTGCGGCAGCGGCTAGCGTCGAGATTGAGAAGATCCAACCACTCGTTGTCGAGTTATGGCGTCCTCAACATTTGCGTCTTCCACCCCAACATTCAGTGGCGAGGCATTCAATTAAATTTCACGAAATGGAACGCCACCATCGTTGTTAATAGGTGGATTGGGCTGACTTTTAGTAGTAATAAACCGTCGATCTCGAGACGATTCCTCCACTTGTTCAGGAGATATAGCCTTTCCAATATCTGACTTTTCGCGGTCAGATGGCGAGCTGAGTGAGAGACTACAGTAGGAGGCGTATTTCTATATACGTTAATAACGTTGTACGTCGTCAGCCCGAGAGTAATTTGGGACTTGTTCTCAAATTAATATAAGTATAGGTGGGTCAGCCTGAGAGAACGTAAGAGTAATTTGAGACTTCTTCTCAGATTATTCTATTTATAGGATACGGGCCACCGGCTAGCCGAGAGCCGAGGTCCGAGACTGAGTGTGGTAACAGAGAATATGATATATTTATTTCTAGAAATTATATCCGAGTGCTAAAGTGTTCTGCATAAAGTTTCTCATACTGATCATATGACTTTTTACCCTGGCCAACCCAAGTGGTTGAACACTAGTACAAACACCATCAGTATATAACTGAGGGTGAGATCATAAATAAATTCATTCGAATGCACCATACTTTAGATACACTAGCACTGTACTACTAGTCCCCACACCGCACGCTAACACTGAGGCCCCGGCTGCACTACTATGAGACACGCGGACGCTGGCGAGCCTTTCCGCGGCAGTTGGGACCTCCACTTCCAGGGCTTTAGGGTCCGACGAGTCTTCCTCAGAGTTTTCCTCAGAACCAAGCTCAGAAACGGTTTCCACTACAGCTTCAACGGCAGGCTCAGTACCAGACGGGCCAACGACCCCAGTAACCTCAGGAACCTCAACAGGCTTAGCAGGCTTAGAACTGGCGGCTCCCTTGCCTTTAGAAATTCCTTTAGCCATAGTAATAGCTCAGAAATAGGAAAATTAATAAAGTCTAGGTATAGTAACTAGCGTGTAGCTAACTTGAGGGTAGTATTAGCCACTATGAGGTAGTATTGAATACTTACAGTCCTGTCGCTGGATAGTAAGCAATTGTTAGACAGTCTAGAAGCAGTACACTCCGGTAACTACTAAATAACTATAAAAAATATGTAAACTTCGATGGATATTTATATGTTTTAAACTATGTTATATAAACTGAGATAAAATTTAAGTCAGTAAGGATTTAGCAGTGGTAGTTTGTGTAAGAATCATCGGGACTGCCTCTTGGTAAGAGCCTGAATATCCTCGATCACACAGGACGTACCTCTAGCTGTTCTCTGTTGAATAATTTTCACTAGAAGTACTAAGTGTTCATGACCACATGTCTAATTTGTAGATAGACATAGGAACGTAAGTCAAGTTAATACATTTGCTAATATAAATAAAGTTCCATCTGAAAAAAAGTTAAAAAAGAAAAGACTTATTGGATTTTGGAGATTGGCGGGAAAACAAATTTAGTTTATAATATCCTACATCTACTATCGTCTCAAATAGGTCCAAGTAAATGAGTCATACCAAATACAAGGCTATTGGAGCCATCAAAGTGAATTTAGAACACTTTGGAAATATCGGAAAAATGACAATACCTTAATAGCTCTGTCGCGGAATACTCGTCGTCCTTCACTGCGGCGCCAAACGCTCTTAACGTGCAGCCATCTTGTGCTGCCAACAAGTACTTATACCCCTCAGCGTCCTCGTCGAGTACTAAATAATCCTAATTGATCTCTTCACACATGTGCATAGGTCGACGAGGTTGCTGAAGCAAACCCCTCGTGGGACCCGTTGGGAGGCCCTCCCTAATGTAATCTGTGCAGCTGTCTGTTCAAGGTTAAATCACATCCGCTGGAATGTTCCAGCCGCATTTGTCCTGCACAATTGCTCGTATACGGTCGGCTTGGACGTGTAAAAAGCCTTCATGCCACACCCATAATACCGCCAGTGTTGCTGGGGGAGGAACCTCCTTTCCCACGCAGCTGAGGTGTAGCTTCCCCAAATAGTAAGCATGGTCTCTTCCGTTGCAGGATGCAATTTTAAAGGCGTCTTCCTTGGGCGCTTCCTGTTGTGTATGAGTGCATCGGTGGTGATATCTTCCGAAATAGTGTACCGGACGTCTGGAGCCGCTTGTTTAGCGTTTGGCCACGATTTGGGCTGTATATCCTCCGTGTGTATGGTATCAGGAGCCTCTAATGAATGTTGAAAAGCTGCTACTTTCTCACCCGTACCCTCAGGCCCTTCCTGGCAGTCCACGTGCAAGTGCGGCATCTCCACGAACGGGTCGAGACCCGCTAATTCCAACTCATATGCTTCTAACGCTTTGTCTAACAGCTGATCTACAGACTTCTTCACTGGCGTCCGCGGTAATTCCATTGTGTTGGCTAACTCTCTGTAACTACCCTCCTGTGGTTCCGATGGCAACATAACCGGTGAAGCCTCAACCATCTGCTGTAGCTCTTTGTCGGCCTCCATCCACGAGTGTGGAAACTGGGAATGCGAATAATCATCTGATTCACGTATATTCTCTTCTACCTCCCAGCTCGAAGGTGTGTACACTACCAGTTGTTTTTCATCCGCCCGTATGCTGTCTTCCACCTGCACCAGCGAGCGTGTTGAATCCCTTGCTTCCAAGTGTCCTTCGTCCTTCGACTGTATTGACTTACCTGTTCCAAGCTTCCATTTCCTGAGAGGAGTATTCTCTTCCCCCAAGTCCTTTAACGTCGGTGTTTTCTTGTAGCCCTTG